>NW_010253422.1:0-22653 GCF_000690775.1 Eurypyga helias
CCAGCCTGTCCAGGTCCCTCTGAAGTGGTTCTGAAATGAAACTTAAATGGTTCTGAAGGTTTGACCTTGTATAATTATAGCAACTCCCTTACACTTCTGTTTTGTGAGACAAGCCTTCCAAGGAATTCAGCGTGTGCTTGCCTCGCCCTGGGTTGGACCTCTGTCCCCCGGAAACCCTGGAGGTTGCTTCATGGCTGTGAAAGCATTGAATCCCCCCTGAAGCCCCATCGTGGGAGTTGGGGCTCCCACCGACGTGTGTGTGATCCCCACATCCAGTGTTTGATGCAGGGGCCAGGAGCTCAGAGCTGTGGGAGAAGCCGCCTTGTCCCAGCAGAGCTCAGCACCTCCCCATCACCTTCTGAAGCCATCCTTCTCCTTCCTTTAGTGACTCCCAGAGCAATTATCTTCCTGGCTTGGGAATTGCTCTCCCAGGCTGTGGTATGATGGCAGCACAGCTCGTGGGGCTGCAGGATGTGTTTGACCACATGTGCTTGGAGAGGTTGGCAGCTGGCTCTAGAGATCAGGCCTTTCTGCAGAGCTGGTATATTCTGCCCCCCCATTCTGCAGGTTTATTCTGTAATTTCATATATGGAGCTATCGCTACCATGCAGACATTGTTTTCAGACCGCGCTCCTGCATTTTCTCTCATTTGCTGGCCAGGGTTGGCTGGGATGGAGGCCTTGTCCCCCAGAGGATGCACCGACTTTCCAGTTCCTTCTATGTCTGCCCCTTTAGCATCACTGGCTCCCCCACCTGCCTTCACTGAGCATTTCTCGGAGCAGGAGTGCCGTTCAGCCCCCGCGGAGCTATGGTACTGTACAGAATGACCATCTCTAACCCCTTTTCCCATGACTATATTGGAGCCCCCAATATCAGAAGGATATTGACCACTTGGAGTGAGTCCAGAGGAGGCCACGAAGATGCTCCGAGGGCTGGAGCACCTCTGCTATGATGAAAGGCTGCAAGAATTGGGCTTGTTCAGCCTGGAGAAGAGGAGGCTCCGAGGAGACCTCATTGCAGCTTTCCAGTATCTGAAGGGGCTACAAGGGTGCTGGGAGAGGACTTTTTCCAAGAGCCTGTAGTGACAGGGCAAGGGGTAATGGGTACAAATTGAAAACAGGGAGGTTTAGATTAGATATCAGGAAGAAATTCTTCCCAGAGAGGGTGGTGAGGCACTGGGACAGGTTGCCCAGAGAAGCTGTGGATGCCCCATCCCTGGAAGTGTTCAAGGCCAGGCTGGATGTGGCTTTGAGCAACCTGGTCTAGTGGAAGGTGTCCCTGCCCATGGCAGGGGGGGTGGAACTAGATGATCTTTAAGGTCCCTCCCAACCCAAACCATTCTATGTATGATTCTATGATTCTATGACACATGTGGCCATATGCTCCGGGAGCTCGTGGTCCCTGCTGTGTTTGACAGCTCCAAAAGCACCTGTTTCTGGGAACCGAACCCTCCTTTCCTTTGGCGTTCAGACCGAATGGTGCACATCACTGAAAGCGTTACCTTTTCACCATTAGGCAGAAGGTGCTTTTCCCCCCGTCTTGCTCTGGCCGTTCCTTCCTGCAGTCTCCCCCACGGGCCTCATGTGCACCAAGACCCCGCTTGCCGAAATTGCTACAACAGTTATTTTAGGTGGGCAAGCACAAAGATTTCTTTTTGGGGGGTTGCAGTCAGCACACAGTCAAGTGATCCTGCAAGGAATAGTTCATCCTGGTCCTTCACAGTTCACGCCTGCAAATTAGTGCTCTTACCCAGATGTGGCAGCAGGTATTTTAGTTTTAATTTCCCCATATATTTATTTATAGAGCCACACTAGGAACAGATCCTCTTTTCCCACAAACCCTTTTCAAAGCCATGTTCTGCCTTCTCCATTCTGGCTTAAAAGCACCTTGCTCTTCTGAGGAAAGCTCTGAATATCCATCATGCTGTCCTGATTTAGTGAGACATTTTCTCTGATCTCTGCCCTCCATTCATTTTAGAATCTGCAATGGATTTGGGACGTAAATTAAAAAAGCTATTTGATGTTTCTTGAGGTCTAGGAGCTTGTTTTGAATTTGTTCTTACGCTGAAACAAATGTCTGCTTTACTGAAGCAGCTTCCTTTAGCCTCTCAAGGAAGCTTCCGAGTTAAATAAATCTGTCCTTCCACCTCTGTTTTATGAGCTTGGGAAAGAAATGTAATCTCCTCGGGTCTGTCATGGTGTTTTGTAGAACTAATTCCAATGTATTGCAAGAACTCTTACAACACTGTGTTCAAGTTTAATTTTTTATTACGTGTTTACGTTTGGGAAGGAGTACGTGTGGTGGTGTTGGAAGTCCTAATTAAGGGTAACATTTCTGATTCAAAAGATCTTTCTTCAGTCCAGAGATTCTTTTTCCTTTCCTGATTTTCTGCTTCTGAAGACTGCAGGAAGTTTTGCTTGGGTCGTTCACTTGCAACAGGGTGTTATCGGAATACTGAATTAATGTATGCAGTCTGTCACTTGGTATTTCTCCTCTTCTTCGGCTGGAGATCTCCCAGGGTTGCAAAGACCTTGCAAGTGGCAACGGCAGTAACAGGAATGTGCCTGTGATCCTGCAAAGGAAAAGGAGAAACATTAAGCTGTGTGTCTCTCCCGTCACTGCAGGGTGTGAATAAATACATGTAATCAACAATTTACATTTTAACCTCAGACCAGGTTTTATTTTTAGGGTTTGTCATTCAGCCCAAGAAAAACCTTTCTGTTTCTGTCTGGTGGTGTTTCTAAAAGCACCTTTAAGGTCTCACTGCGGCTGTATTTTAAGATGCATTTACATTTTGATATAATCTGCTGCTTTTCTTATTTGAAACAAAGCCCACGTGTTCTTCATTAATTATACTATCAGGTAACCTGCTAACCAGGTTGCTGCTAATTACAGTTATCTCCCTGCTCTGCACTTGATAATATGCAAAAATGATTAGACCTCTCTGCATCTCAATTAACTAGATCTGTAACGAGGTGGCAAGTTGTGAAGGCTCCTGCAGGTGTTGTGCAGGTACTGACAGACTCGGTGACACAGGGTGGGGGTTGTGGCTGCTGCTCCTGGTGGGACCTGCCCTTCAGAGGGACCTCGCCAGCAAAAACTGGAATGGAAGGAACTGTTTAAATGTAGAAAAATGTGTTTTGCTGCAGGGTGATGGTCACTGGAGCGGGTTAGCTCCACCAGAGAGGAGTCTCCATTGTCAGAGATGTTCAAAACCCAACTGGGCACAGTCCTGGGCGACCTGCTGGAGGTGACCCTGCCTGAGCAGGGTTGGAGGGGATGATCTCCAGAGGCCTTCCAGCCTTGGCCGGGCTGCGGCGCTGTATGGCAGTACCTTTTCTAGGGCAGGGGTCTTGTGGGCTCTGTGGAGAGCTGCAAACCTTGGCAGTGATTCTGACTGTTCCCCCTTGCTAACATCAGCCGAAACCTGAACGGAGCGGATGTGGGAAGAGTTGCTGGAGACCTCTCTGAAGAGAAACAGCAGGAAGTGATGACTGAGAGCAGCTACTGGGGAGCTATGGGGCCCAGCAGGGCTGGAGCCAGGAGCCAGAGGCTGGAATGAAGGTGCCCCAGCTTTTGTTGGAATATAAGCCAAGAGGCTTTTCACTCGAGCCCTCTTTTATCATCTTCCCACCCACTCTGATCTCTTCAGGTGCTCTCCAGACCTTTGGATTACATCCTAAAGTGGAAAGGACATGTCCTGAAGGAGGAGCAGAATGAAGCTGTTGACAGGAGAGCCTGTACCTCACCCTGCTGCCTGTGGCCAAAGCCCGATCTTGTTGGCAAGCTGGAGGGGAGAAAGAGCTTCCAAATGAAGTTCTGATGGTCAGAGGAGTTAATGCAACCACTTTGAGGAGGAAGTGTATACGCTCTCCTTCATCCACTCCAGCAAAGGTTAGGTCAAACCACCTACACTGGCTATTTTTACTGTTTGCTCTCTGCTCTACTTGATAAGCTGGTTGGTGTGTGGGGTTTTGTTAGGTTTTGTTTCTTTTTTTTACTCGAAATGGACTAGAGATGGTTCATGTGGTTTCTTTTGTCCCTTCTGCAGTGCAGGTGATGCAGACAGGGGTGGGACAAGAGCATTCTTCTGTGTGTCAAGTATCCACCCACATCCTAAGGTACAGCCTGAGTGCAAAGGGGATGTTCTTGCAGTCTTAGGAATACTCCACAAACTGGTAAAACAAGACACTCGAAGACCACACTCAAGAAAAATTGTGTCCGTGGTCTGAAAGCCAGATATGAGGCCATGGAAGTGGACTTTGCAGTGGTAGCTGGGCTGGGAACCCTGGAAGGGGAGATTTCCCACAGTTCTGGCATGAGGAACTGGAGGGCCTCTGGCTCTCCATGAGGAGCTCCCGATGCCTCGCACAGAGCTTGCTGCGATGCCGCGCTGGGAGCTCGCTGGCAGGGCTGCTGTGCTGTCACTGCTCCTGGGGACTGCGCGGCAGCGAGGCTCGGCCCTTCTCGGCGTGCTTCTGCTCTGAGACACGGCTGTGCGTGACGGTACCTTCCAGCCAGGGCTGCTCCCTGTCTGCGGGGCTTCCATCAGCGGGGAGGGACAGGAATACCCTCCTGCTGCATCACGGTGAGCCCTGCAGAGCCAGCACACCTGAGGGACCAGGGGGCAGTCTGAGCTCTCCTGTGCATAACCTGGGCAGTACGGGTGTAATCCTTTATCCCTGTTCACACCACCAAAGCTTTGTATCGGGTGGAGATGCGTGTATTTGGGGGAGTTAACCCCAACCTTTAGCTTGTCAGGTGTCAGGCAGGATTTGCAACACTGGCAGCTGGGGAGAAAAACTGTTATTAAGCGTGACATGGCACCTTGGATACAGAAAGCATGGGGAGACAATAAATACAGACTTCCATAGTGTCATTTTTGAGTGTCACTCTTCAGAATTTATTAAGACTTAGTTGCAGCAATGCCTGCAGCTTCTTCTGGTTGAATCAGTAAATTCTGTTCATTATCTTCAGCACTTGTTTTGACCTACTGTGTCTAAAAAAAGAGGAAATATTTGAGGCATCGAGGCCCCCCCAATTACTTTCTTTGGCAGCTGGTTTTTTTGGTGTGAATCCAGCGTTTCTGAGGTTTGCTGCTAGCACCCCAGTCAGCGCTCGTCTGGGTGGACGGACCCAAAACGTGAAGAGCTGCTTGATGAGAGCATGGGGACACGCAGGCACTGAAGAGCTGCCCTAATCACAGCGGCTTCCCGCGGGAAGCATGCGGCAATGGGAAGAGAAGAGCTGGAGCGAGGAGGGATGCTTGGAGCGAGTTTGTGTGTCCTGTCATCCCCCCCAGTACCGCTCCAGCGTGTGGACAGTCTTGCACAGGCTGAGGGTGGAGAAGGGTTCACGAGAGCTTCCTTAAGGACAAAAAGGGGGTTGCTAAAGCCGCCGGCTCAGAGAGTAGTTCACCATCCCATCTTTGCGGGTGTTGCCACTTGTTTGCTGCTGGGAGCTGGCTGCCTTGGTGCTGAGAATGGCACCCGTGTTTTTCAAGGGCTCCTCCGTTCGTTTCTCCCATTCTGTCAGGCAGAAATCACGGCAGCAGCATGTTTTTGTGTACCTTCCCCCCCGAGCTCAGCGTTTAGCTCTCCAGGATGGAAGAAAATGAGTTCAAGCCTGACCCTCTGATAATTTATTATGTTCTTTGTGCTTAAGGGCAAAATTTAAGTTGCCAAAAGCAGATGTTTGCTTGCTCCTTTTTTAGCTCTCAAAGTACTCTCTGCGTGCTTGATTGATGGGCGTCCCTGTTACGTGAATAGTTGGGCTTTGCACAAGGCTGTTATCAGGAGAATCTGGTGTGGGTTTCAGTTTTTCTTCTTGCATTGAAAATCCATTATTAATGCCTTTTTGAGGAAAAAAAGGCTTCAATTCTGGCATATTGCTTTGTTTTCTCAGGCTCCTTCACAACTGTCTTCTCTGAGGTGCTTTTAAAATCAATATTACAAGTGTTCTTTATATTTTACTGTGTGGTTGAGGGTTTCTGTGTCTTGCTGTTGATTTCCGATTGTGTTGCGGGACATTTGCGTGCACGCAGATTGCCATGTGATAGATCACTTTGTGCGTCTTCCCGATCATCACTGGCTTGGCTTTTTGCATGCTGCCTGTTGCGAGATGCTGCTGTGGAGCCTGGAAGATGCTGGGAGAGCTTTGCTGGCTGGAAGCCCGTGAGTGCGACCTTGAGACGCTGTACTTGGGAGCGTTCATTTAATTGTGGGTTTGATTTTTGGTGTTATTTTGGATGCGGAGGTACGCTTGTGAGGTCTTCTTTTGTGTAGTCTGCGCGGAGTTGTTCTGTGCTGGTTTCTCGGGCACCTTCGTGTTCTGCATCACAGGAGCTTAACAGGTTGTCCTGGTTTTGTTTGGGGTGGTCATAAGGCATCTTCAGCCCTTTGGACCCGTGCTGGATGAGCTCTGACCCTGCCCTGCTGACAGATCCTGGCAGGAGAGAGGTGCAGAGCCCAAGCCTCGATGAGATGAGATGGAAAGACAGTCCACGTCTGCAGGGGCCGTAGGGTCGGGTTGGCAGGTATCGGCGCTGGGAGCGTGTCAGCACTGATGGAGCGCGGGCGCGTCTGTCTGAGAGCGTGTTGGGAACAAAGGGGGCGCAGGACTGGGGCCAGCACAGGCGCTCCAGAGCACGTCTGTTACTCCGGGTGGGCTGCAGCAGGGGAGAGCCCTGCTGCAGGGGCCAGAGGGACCCTGTGTGTGTGTGTGTGATGTGACAAGCCCCAAGGGCACAAAGGAGAAAGAGCAGCAACGGGCGTTTTCTGCGCAGGGACGCTGCACGTGCCCCGAGCTCCGGTGGAGCAGGGTGAGCGGTGCCGCCCCAGTCCGGGCGGATGTGGATGTGTTTGGTGCTTCACCTGCCCACGGGCAGGCAGGTTCCAAGCCCACTGTGCATTGGCAGCACAGGCTCTACGTCTGCTGCAGTTGTGACTATACACACATGGCGTAGGTGGTCTGGGCCTACAGAAGATGGCTGCTGGCTGGAGTGGGTCCTTGCTCTCAGGCTTATCCTCAGTAAGGTTCTCTGTCCAACTGTGGAGCCCTCAATATCAGAAGGATATTGACCACGTGGAGCGAGTCCAGAGGAGGCCACGGAGATGCTCAGAGGGCTGGAGCACCTCTGCTATGATGAAAGGCTGCAAGAATTGGGCTTGTTCAGCCTGGAGAAGAGGAGGCTCCGAGGAGACCTCCTTGCAGCTTTCCAGTATCTGAAGGGGCTACAAGGGTGCTGGGAGAGGACTTTTTACAAGGGCTTGTAGTGACAGGACAAGGGGTAACGGGTACAAATTGAAATCAGGGAGGTTTAGATTAGGTATCAGGAAGAAATTCTTCCCGGAGAGGGTGGTGAGGCACTGGGACAGGTTGCCCAGAGAAGCTGTGGATGCCCCATCCCTGGAAGTGTCCAAGGCCAGGCTGGATGAGGCTTGGAGCAACCTGGTCTAGTGGAAGGTGTCCCTGCCCATGGCAGGGGGGGTGGAACTAGATGATCTTTGGGGTCCCTTCCAACCCAAACCATTCTATGATTCTATGATTCTAAGTCTTAGACATGTGAAACACACTCCATGGAGGCCAGTTCTAGCTTCTAGAACTAGCTGCCGTAGTTCATCCATCCATGCTGGGATGGAGCACATGGCAGAGGCAGTGGTACATGTCTCTGGAGGAGTAGTGCAGAGCACGGGCGTTTTAAATGTGTGTAGAGGACACGGGCAGCCTGAGATCTTCCTGCGTCCGCCAGCGCTGCCGTTTGCTGGAGCCAGCAGCCGGGAGGGGGATGTATAACTACCGGCAGGCTTTGACCTTGCTGCTGGAACTTAGTTAGCAATTCTGTTGATGTTCTGGAAACGAAAATATAATTCAGGCCACCTTCTCCTCCAAGCTGACCCTGAGAATCTGGGAGGAGAGGAGCTACTGAATAATTAGGGTACTCTTTTTTTTTTTTCTTTTTGCTGGAGTTACTGCTCAGTGTTGAACTGTGCTGTAAAGTGTCATTACTTTTCTTGAACTTATTGGTCCAAGTGTACTTTGCATTAGTATAATTACGTAAATTGCAGTCTCATTAATCACAGCGTGTGCTGCAGCATATCACTGTCTCGCCCTATTCTGTGTGTGGCTTGGCTGGTGGGACCCCTGTAACCCTGGCTGGGGGGAAGGCTGTGGCTGTAGCCCTCCCCCTGGACTCCTGGCCTCTTCTAACTCTCCCTTTGTATTTGCACGCCTCTTGCCCGGTAAGATGCGGGTGCATTTCCAGTGTGGCCACGCTGCTGCGGAGGAGGGCGGCTGGGAGACAGCTGGAGGAAAGGTAGGTTTATCGCAAGGGACGTTTGCCGTACCAGATCCCTGCTGCTGCTCGTGCATTTTGGGTCCGTGGAGGTCCTGGCGTGGCAGAGCCCAGGCTCCTGGATTGGCAGCAAATCCCTGGAGCCTGAGCTCTTGCACAGGGGATCGCTGCAGGGCTGTTGGATGATGCTGCGGCTCTGTCTCTGTGGCAGAGCTCTCAGCCTTCCTGGCAATGTAAATTCTCCTGGCTGCATGCTAAAATTACACCGAGTTATTGATTTATCTTTGAGAGGATTTCCTTCCCGAGGGATGTTTCTGGCCTTTGTAATGATTTAGTTCTTCTGCGAGTGCAGAATCCAGAGCAGAGCCACCCCCTGCCCGCGCCTCTGCAGCCCAGGGGTTGTGCTCCCACAGGCCTCCTCCGCAAGCTGATTTCTGTTCCAAAGCCAAGGTTATTCTGCTGTTATTTCCAAGTAGCAACTGCAAATAAAAGGGCATTTTCAACTTTGCACCGAGCAGGATCGTGCAAATGCTCCTTTTCTAAAGGTGCAGAGTACAGCCCCTCTTTGCTTTGCTTTCTGTTGACTCGTCTGTGGAGCATCTCTAAAAGTCAGGCTAGGCAGGCTCGATTTTGACCTGAGGGGGCAAAGCTAATTCTCTGCTTCTACCACCGGTTTTCTCCCCTTAGCCCTGAGATCGTAGTCCACTGGTGGTGGCTCAGCAGGTGAACCCTGTCAGTAGACGGACCTAACCTTTCAGGAGTCAGGCCAACTGTTTTACCGAGTGTCTGTGGCAGGGAGGGGACAGGCTCTGTGTCCCTGGGTGCCCATCTCCAGCGATGGCCCATCTAAAGCACCTCCCCAAGGGTTCCTCTGTCTAACCCCTCGTTGATTTGGATCCAATCTCAGCTGCAGTGCGTGCACTGATAAAATGTGAGGCTCCTCACACGTGTGGTGTTATAAAACAGCATCCCCTGATTAGGCCCATGGAGAATGCCGATTTATTTTCCTGTGAACCAAGTGTGGCACAACTACTTTCTTTTTTAGTGATCTATCTGCAATATAAAACAAGTCCTTAGCGTCTATCTTAAATACTGCCGTGTTGACAAGTTCTCTTGACAGAAATTAGGCTAATGTTCCCGACGACTGCATTAGCTATAGAAACGGGGCTTTAAATTGAAGCTTGGGAAAGCACTAGACCAACGCTCTCTCCAAGGCATCTTCTTATTCCAGCTTTTATTATTCAAATTCGTTCTCACTGTAGTTTGGCAGCAGAGCTGGCAGACAAGTTTATCCAATGCTTGCTCTGCTAGTCTCACAGCCCAGCAGTTGGGATCAGGCCCTCTCGGCGCTGAGCTGGGAAATGTGTCCAGCTGTCTGCGGACACAGGCTCTCTTGGCTCTGGAGCTGCTCTGGGCTTGGGGAAGCGTCGGTGCCGGGATGTCATGGTGACCGCTGGTGTGAAAGCATGCGAGGAGCCAGCTGACGCGTCGAGTAGAGACGCAATCCCAGTCAATAAGCTGCACACCTTGCCAGCAGCACAGCATGTCCTGAAATGCTCCCGGTGAGAGCTGGGGTTTTCTGCTGCTGAACATGACTATCTTCTCAGCTAACAACAGGAACAGGGAATGCTGAGACCTGGTCATGGAGACCCCTTCTTGAGCTTCCCAGCGTTCCCCTTGAAAACAGTTTCTTTTTTTTTTCTTTTTTCCTCCTGTAGCAGGATGTTAGGCTTCAGCCCATCGTTATCAACTGCAAATTAACCACAGTTGGTTTCAGCCTCCTGGGCCTCACCCTGGTGTTGGTCCTGACCTATTATCCCTCCCTAGAGAGCAGTTGTGTCCTTTCCATGCCTCCGTGTTGCTGGGTTCTTTGAGGCTGGTTTTCTCTGCACTTACATTCATCTGTGGTGGCATCACAACCATCACTGGAGAGAGGAAGAGACAGATGTGGAAGGCAGCTGTGGTTGATGATGTTCTGGAGGTGCTGATCTCTGTCATAGCGAAGAAGCCAATGCTCTTGCTCAAAAGGGTATTAGATGCTCAAAATTCGGCAGAACAGATATCATCCTCTGTTCGTTTTGTCAGGTTCTCAATTCTCCTGGTCATGCCCCTCGTCCTTCTCTGCCTGCCTTCTGCATTGATCTTCACTGAACGTAGACAAGCATGCAGCATCCTGATGTGCTTTCTGGGTTTACAGACACACCTCTGGGATGACAATTATTTAATAGGTTGCAGTGACATTATGAAGTAGCTTAGGCCTGAGGATAAATAGTGAGCCGAAGAGGGATTAAAACTGGCTTTTGTAAATAAGGTTTCTCTTGGCAGTTGACTTGGCGACACAGCGAGACAGGTCACCGCGGGGCCTGTGCGGCCCAGCGTGTGTTTGGTAGCTGAGCGGTCAGAGCGTGGCTGGACACCTTCAGTGTGCACTGTCCTTCTGCTGCCCAGACCTTTGTGGGATTAAACTCTCTAAACTGCTATGGTTCACAGAATCGAGCCCCGTATCAAAAGAGGAAATGAAAGAAGTGCTTCACGTTTAACCGCGAAGCACATGCATCATGCTGTAACCAGGGGCATGTGGCAATGCCTAGGGAACAACTGGCTTGAAATGGGAGAGAGATAAGGGTTTGCTTATAAAGTGAAAACATGGTTTTGCCAGTTTTACAGAAGGGCAACTCTTCCTTCTCCTTCCCTGCTATTATTTTTTCCCTGGTGTACTTGCTGCAGTTGCAGTGCAAGTGAGGGAGAAGCCTTTGCGGAGAGGGAGGTGGAAGGGCAGAGCACTTGTTGCGAGCAGCTCTTTGCCGTATGAAGCTTTTCTGTATTGGCAGCAGCGGCAGATAAATCAACAGATGCCACAGCAGTGGCTCCCATCAGAGAGGCACCATATGGCCTCTCCCGAGCCCTCCCGTCGCTCCTTCCATCCGAGCCTTCCTCCCCAGGCACCTCGCTAGCATCCGCCTTCGCTTCCATTGCTTACTATCTCGGAGCATCCCGGAAAGCAGCAGACGCCTCGCAGGGAAGGTGCGTGCTCTGCCCCGTGTGTGCCAGCCAGCGCTCTCGTCCTCGGCGGTTATCTTGCCGCGAGGGTGGAGGTTTGGGGGGTTCTGGGCAGGCAGCTCGCTCGGCTCTGTGCGTGCCCCTGCGCGAGGCTGGCCTGCGTGCGGAACAGTCTTCGGTGATGGTGAGCGTCACTCGAACAGTCCCGCTCTGACAGCGTCAACCAGGGTCTGTTTCCTGTCTTTGCCGGGTTTGCCTGCCTCTCCCTCCCCTTCCGCTCTCCACTGCCGGAGCCAGAGGCCAAGCCAAGCGCAGGCAGCGGGAGGATTTGGCAAGAGGCGGCAGGAGCCGGAGCCCGGTGCTCGTGGGGTGCTGCTGGTTTGAATAACTGGGCTCATGGCCCCCGGCGCTTGCTGATCAATTGAAAGAACATAAATACCGGTGCCGTGGGAGAGCGCTGGATCCGTTTAAATAGGCAGTCGTAAGTGGTTGTCCAACCGAGTGTCCAAATTTAAATGATGCTTTCGCATGTCTAACCAAGTATTACTTCTTGGAAAGCCCCTTCCTTGCGACGCTTTGTTCTCCGCTAGCTGCGGATCGAATTGTGGAAGGAGGGATTTCATTCTGGCATCGTTGTAAAAACGTTTTCATTATATATCTGCCGAGGGAAACAAATTACAGAGAAGACCTCTCAGCGCAAGGGCAAAAAAAGTGGCTCTAAAACCCTTTTCAGATAAACAAATGTTTGAACTGTAGGCCTGATGGATGGGGTTTAAAGACACGGTCATTACTGCAGCGAGCAAGCGGTTGGCATTAAAAATCATCAGCTGCAAGAAAAAGAGTCCTCCCAAGGTTTGCTGTGGGTGTGCCTCCTGTAATCTTGGTTGTGGGGAGCCCTCAGCACCCAGAGTCCACACAGCGATCCCCGTGGCATTCGCCATGGGAAAACAGTGGCCCAGCAAGCACCCATAAGCAGCTTCTCTCTTGCTAAATGAGAAACTGGAACGTAACCGGCCCTTGCTCTGCACCCTGTTGAGTTGGGTTCAAGTCCAGCAGAAAGCAGTGCTGCTTCTTTGGGACACATAAGGCCCCCAGGCAAGAGCAGAGGTGTTGGTACTTTGGGATGTATCAGTGCAGCGAATCTGGGGTTTTCTCAGGCGTGGCTTTGCTGCCAGCAGCAGGGGCTTGGACTGGGAACAGATTCACCCTCAGCGAGCTTGGAAGCGTTTTGTATGTCCCCGCTCTGCTGCAGCGTGGAGCAAAATTGGTGGTGGAGAAAATGCCCTATTTAGACATCGCAATTCGACAGGTTGAATTGCAGGGTATTTATTAGCATAGCTTGGGTATTATATAAAAGATTTGTCAGATAAACCAACTATCTGAAGTGTCTTACTCGAAACATCCTTGATTTTGTTGAGGTTTTTTTAACTGTTTATTCTGTCTCTCCACAATTCATCACGTTCAGGCATTTCTGGAAGACGCTGGTGTGCGTCGCTGCCGAGAGCTAAATACCTGTGGCTTGGGGACCAGGCCCTTCCTGCTCAGTGTTTGCCCCTGTGCTCTGGAAGCAGAGGAAAACAGTTTGAGTTGTTTGCTCTTGCTGTCAGGACAAAACTCTCGTGGTTTCCTCTGTAACCCCGGGAAGGGAAGGACATCTCTTTCTCCTTGTTGGTCCAGCAGGATCTTTGTTTCAAGGTGCAGTGATAAGACAAAATAATGGTGATAAATCCAGCCTGGCAGCAACAGACTTTCCATTTGCAGGCAGAGGCACTACAGCTGCCTTCACCCTGGGGCAGGCAGCCCTTGGAGACGAGGCACGGTGGGAATGGCCACCATGGGTCACGCAGGGCTTCATCCAGCATCCCATCCCCTATGGATGCCGCAAACACGTGCTTGAGGAACAGTTCATGAACATGACAGCCACACAGTGATTATAAAAGAGTTTTCTCTCATTAATAGCAGTAGGTAATTACAGCCCCTGCTGTTACTGATGGTGCGGACCTGAGAAATCCGGAATGCCGGGCAGTGACCAGGACGGTGCTTCCCCAAGGGTGTGCTCGGCAGCAGCTGTGGCTTCCAAGCAGGAGCGCAGAACTAACAGAAATCAGAGATGCACACAAGTGGCTTTGTAAAGCATTTCGTCCAGTGTCGTAGGAGTTTCTGCTTGAAATGTGGATGCAGGGGTGTGAGCTGCCTCACTGCCTGTGCTGCGGGCAAGGTCAGCGGGAGACGCCGTGGGATGCCGGGGCAGCTCTGGGGGCCTGACGCTGTGAAAGCTCTCTGCCAGCTATCTGGGAGAGGTGATATATAGCATATTAATGACCTTTTTCAGTGACACTTAATTGGGAGGAGTGGTGAGCGCCAGAAAGCGAACTAATACAAAAGGCTGTAGATGAGTGAAAAAGGGGCAGGAAGTAGCAAAATGAGATTCAGGCTCTGGGCTTCCTCTTCCCATCAGTAATCCATCTCTTCTTGACCTGTGTCTTCTACACATCTTCCCTTCCTTTTGTATGTAAAAATGTTCTGGTTTGAAATAACAAGCAATTCAAGGAGTGGTATGACTCACCCTTAGAGGGAAAAAAACCAAACAGCAGGCAGGCTTTGCTGTTCCACAGCACTAACCGGAGAGCGCGGCGTCGGAGCTCACGCCGAGCCTCAGCAGACTGGGGCTGGTTCCTCTCTCCCCTGAGCCCAGCGTTCAGTGGGAGAACCAGACACCCTGCTCCCGTGACACCCCATCCTCTCCGCCGTGACACCCCATGCTCTCTGCCGGCAGAGCTCGTGGCGGGAGCAGGCAGCATCAGCACGTGCTAGGGCAGCTGTGTCCCCTGTGCACAGCCAGCGCAGGAGGCCCCAGCCTGTGGCGCTGGTGCCAGTGATGGGGCAGAGGGGAGCTCTGCTGCTTCCTGGGATTCGTCTCCCTGTGGATTTTTAATCATTATTTTATTAGAGGAGTAGGCATGGTGCCATCAGATAACGTTTTGTGGATGCTCTGCCAGCCTTGTGCAGCCTTATTATTTTTAATATCGCAGCACTGCCGGTTTGTTTTGCTGGGAACATTCACGTATTGATTTGTGGATTCTTTTGTTGCCTCTATTAGAAAGTCCCTTTTCCCCCTGTGCTGAGAGAAACAAAGAGTGAAGACAGGTAGATGCTATCTGATGCCTGCTGAGATACCAAGGTGATTTCTGAGAACTGCAGGGGCCGTTACTGACTCATAACTGTGGTTTGTTTTCACACCCTTAATAGCTTTATGTTTTCTTTTGCAATGGCAAATGAGGACACTCCCTGGGGAGAGACCGGGGGATCTGCCCCAGCGAGCTGGGTCACCCTTTTTCTGCCTGCAGAAGCCTTCCCCGGGGGAACGGACAAAGTGGTGCCAGAGGAAGAGAGGGAAGGTCTCATTTCCCTACTGGGCTTCTCTTGCTGGGCAGCTTGGGGGTCCAAGGGGTGGGCAGGGGATGGGGAAGCTGCTGCCAGGAGCGTAGTGAGTTGTGCACAATCTTGATATGAGGTCTGCATATGGCGTAAAGCTCCCCCGGTTATTTTTAATGCCTGCCTGTTGCTGCGTAGTGAGCTGGGGCTCAGCCTTGTCTCTGTGCAGAGGTGCTAAACTGCTTGTGGGCAGCAGGAAATGAAATCATGTACTGGAAAGTAGCTGAGCAGGATGAGGCCTTTCTCCTTCAGTGAGGAAACACGGTTGGTCACTTGGTCTGGAAGAGGAGAGGTGGGGTTACTTGGACATGACTGGGTGGTGGATATTCAGCACAGCAGCCTTCTGCTTTTAGTTATCCCGTGTATAACGTGCCTGATTCTTGCCTTAGTTGTGAGTGTGGTGGGAGCATGGTCTGTTTTCCATTTGTTTATTTATTTATCGTCTTGTTTCCAACCTCTGCAAAGCTTGATATAGGTATGGAGCTTCAGAAATGTACACCGAACGGAGTAACAGATAACTGTGATTTGGTTACAAGGCAATAATTTAAGTCGACAGGTTTAGCTGATAAGATAAAACACAGGAGAGAAATAAGATCAGTTTATAAATGTCAGCAGCACCCCTGCGAGTGAGTTTCTGCCTTGAAGACGACTCCGGTGCTGTTACTCCAACTAATATATTATAAGAAGAAATAAACAGATGTCTGAAAAAATCTGGCTGACCAAGATTAAAAGAATAGGGCTATAAATTAAATTCTTCCTCGGCGTCACTTTAAGCAACTTTCAGGACAGGCTGAGCATATCCGAATAAAACGAATGCTAACGCGCTGGGAAGACCTGCAGAAGCCCGTGCGTTTTCAGGCTGCGGATGCGTGGGCGCGTGGCAGCACCCAGGCGCAGTGGCGGTTTGTCCGGCGGGTGGTCCAAGTCAGCAGTCGTGCTCCAGCTCGTGCCGGAGAGCAAAGCCCTTCCTGAGGCTCCCGCAGCGGGCACCGAGAGATAAAGGGATTAAATGGAGAACAGGAATAACATCGTCATAGCAGCGTGTTGCCACAGGATCAGCTTGGAAAAGAAACGCTGTCGCTTTGCTTTGACATTTATTCCCAATAAATACCTTGTCCTTTGTGCAGTGGCAAGGGATTGTTATCCTCCGGAGGTGTTTCACCTGCTGGATGCTATATTTTGGCTGCGAGGCGAAGGGCTGAGCGACAGAGCGACAGGCAGGCAGCACATCCCAGTTGGGTTTAAACACCACAGCTGTCTCCTGGATCCATCAACCCACGTTCATGCGGGAGTGTGTGTTCAAATAATTTCAGCTGTGGTTTAAAAAACTTCCAAGTATGGGAAATTTTGTAAGTGGTAGGAATACAAACTGGTTTGGGGGGAAGGAGGTTGCTGGCTTTCTCCTCTGACGACTGTAGCCTCTTCTGTGGGTTCACGGAGGGGTTCTCACAGCTACGTTTCACTCGCTGCGTGGAAGGTTCGGAGTTGGGAAGTTCGTTAAAATGGAAGCTCTTCTTTCCCGTTATAGGGAGTGAGGGAGTAGGGCAGGATGAGATGTAGCGGCTGTAGGATTTGGAGATCTCTGGAAATTGGGACTGCTCGGCTCCGTTCAGTAACGCAGATATACAACGCAACGCGTTTGGATACACATCTTTTATTTTTCTGAGGTGTCAAGGAGAAAAAAAGGTTGGAAAATTGCTTAAATATAGGCTTTTTTTTTTTAATTGAGTTTCATTTCCCAGATGCAACTTAATACAAACAATAAGTAAAAAAATGAATTCCTCTGGGGAAAAAAAAGCTATTAAGAGTGTGATTCCGTATCAACAGCACGTGAAGCTGTGTAATTACATATGTATCGCTCCGGTGCGTGCTCCCAGTTATTGAATAGTATCAAGTGATAGGATTCAAAGAGAATCAACTATTTTTAAGGGAAATGTCTGGAAGCTACATATTGAAACATGATTAAAATTCAGCATTTTCAGCTTGCTCATTCAAATCAGCAATTTTAATCACATTATTCAGTTCAGCCCACCCTCAAACACACTTTATGAATGATACCTCAAAATACCCCAAACTACACACTGAAGGCCTCGTCCTGTCTCAGACATCTGGAATGTTTTAAGTGAGTACACCAGTCTTTGCTGAAAGCGGAGACGTCTTTCTCGCTTTGTTTCATGAGGCAGCGTGTTCGTCCCGCTGTGCGTGAGCCCGCGCCGCTCTGCACGGTGGCGGGAAGAAATCCCTGTGGCAACGGGGGCCGCTTACACACATCAGGGCTGAGATTTCTGCTCTGGGCTTAGGGCGGTCTCGCTTAGGAAAGCGGGAAGAAGCGGGAGCAGGGAAGGTTTGCGTCTTCTCTGATGCCAACCTCCTTCACTGGGCTGAGCTGGGTCTGTGCGCGCCGGGGTTTGTGTTCTCTGTTCTTCAGCGCTCGCTGAAAAGAGAAGCTGGGAGGACCAGGCACGCGGGAGTCGCTTGGCCCTTCTGGAGGCTGCTGCCTCGCTGTCCCGTTTGATGTTTCTTTTGAGCAAAGCCCATCAGCCTCCTCTTTCTCCCCAGGCAACCGAGTGAACTAACGTGGCCAGATGCACGGGGAGCAGACAGCCAGAATACACTGTACTCTTCCAGCGGGGACATTTATTTCTGGCTGGGCTTGAAAATTCAGCACTTGCTTCTGTGCTTGTAAGCTGAGCTGTCCCAGTGCCAGCGAGGACAGCCGCTGGCTTTGGGAAGGGAAGGATCCAGCTCACCCCTTGTTTTCTCCCCCGAGCGATGTTTGTGTCCGTGGGGAGGAAGACATCCTCCCGCATCTGTGTGCTCAGCATGCAACCCCATTTTATAATGCACTTTTTCCCTTGCTGGCAGCCCCCTGCCTCAATGTCGCCTGAAACAGGGAGAGGAGATGCGGCATTGTCCTTTTCCTGGAGATCCTACAGACCCCTTTCCGACCGGCACATCCCAGTTGCGTTGCCGCATCACCTGCGAGGGGGCGGCTCTGCTGTCGCCGCAGATTCCTGCACAGCTCACCTTTGGAAAGCGGGAAGATGATCTCTAGCTAGACATACAGATTAAAGCTCCCGCCTGTCACAAGTGAAGGATCGGGAGGAGAGTTGGAAAGCGGGAGGAGGAGGCATACCTAGCCTGTCCTTGCACAGGTAACCACGGGACGATAATCAGGTGTGTCCCCTCGTATATCCGGCCAATGCAAGTTCCTGCAGACAGGATGTGCTGGAGGGAAGGAGGAGCTATCAGAATGCGCCCTGAAATCCTCCAAAATGAGTTTCCCTGTTTTTTCCCCAAGTGCATTTTTACCTGCTGGATGGCTTTAGGCTTTGAAATGTTTTTGTATGGATTCTGACAAACATTCTGTTTTTTTGTAGAAAGCACCAGGTCCTTTGATCAGTGAAATGTCTCTTTGGTCTTGAGGAGGGGGGATCAATCCGGTTGTTCCCTAGACTCGAGGGTTTTGTCTTTGAGAACATGTATTTATTGCAGAAAATAATTACCCTTGTCTGCGCTCCTTTGGTAGGAGATGCTACCTGTCTCCGACATGCTGTGGTATGTTATCCTAGATGTTTTTTACCTGAAGAGGAAGCAGGGAAAGGAAAGGCTGAATAGGGAAACCTCACTGAGAGAGAGGAGCATGAACAGCTGTGTGTCCGTCTGATCCCTCTGCGTGCGGCCAAGATCTCCGTATTCATTCAGCCTTGACCCTGCTTTCCTGAGCAGCCAGCTTTCTAGCACTGGAAGAAGGAGCAGCGACATCGAGAAGCAGCAACCAGATATTGCCACCTCCCCATCCCTCTGCGACGGCTGGCTGTCGTGACCTGCCTGTGGTGAATTGTGACCAAGAAAAAACACTCTGAATTTCCCATCTTCTCTTCATTTAAAACCAAAGCTTAATGTATTCTGTGTATTTTTGTTGGCAGATAGTAGTGATCATATATTCCTTTTAATACAATATTTCCAAACTCGCTGCGGTACACTTGATATTCAGCATTACCTGGCTGTACTCTGCAGGATGCTTTGATTTCACTTTGGCAGCTGTATTTTATGTTGTCTACCCCAATCAGCAACCAATTCCCCTTTCCCCAGATAGTCTCCAGACCTGCTCCTGATGAGGAGTGTTAGTGCTGTCTTGGGGATTGGCCGAGGAGGAATGAGGGAGCCGGTGCTTTGCTCTGCTTGGGATCCCTCCTCCGGCCCGGCTGCATGGTGTTGTGTTAGGTGGGTCAGGGTGGCATCTCTGCGAGGTGAAATGGGTCACAGGGGTATTGCTGGAGGGGAGAGCGTTGGCGGCGAACAGCCTGCTGCTCTTCACCACACGGGATGAGGCTTTCCTGTCTTCCGGGTTGGAGCGTGCACCTGTAGCTCGCCCTTCCTGCATGAAGCCAAAACAATGCACGTGCTCTACAACTGTCTGACCTTGTTTTGTAGGTCAAGCTGTTCCTGCAGGCTCACACGTACGGTTAAATCTGCAGACGGGAGACAGAGAAGCCAAGCTCCCAGATAGCGAAAATGGGAAAGGTGACACAGGAAAAGAGAGAAGAAGGAAAAGGTACGGTGATGCAAAGCATCAGGTATGGGCGGGCTGTGGGATTCCTGTGTTTCATTTGAGGCCAAGTTCCCTGATGCACTCAGTTGCTGTCTCTGCCTGAGACTTGATTGTTGGTTTAAGGGTTCCGCAGTGACAACTGAGCCCCATCCTTTGTGATCCCTTCGGGATGGCAGTGGAAGAGCCCTGAGCATGGCTGCATTGGCACCATCTCATGCCACAGCACCAAAACTGACTGTGCAACGTGGCTTCTTTGAATGATGTTTAGTCCACGGAAACATCTGCAGCAACTGGTCTGAAACTACTTTCCAAGCTTAAACCACCAGAGCAGTTGTGAGAGGCTCTGTTCGTGCTGACCTCAGCCAGAAAGCACTGGTGGTAACGCGGGACAGTCAGCGGGCTTGCAGCCTTCATTTCCACGCCGGTTATTGCTGACGTGCTCCGTAGATCACACAGCTTTCCCTCTCACCACATTTTAACATTTGTTTTGAAAGGTTTACTGGTGCTGACCTTCCCCTTAGCCCCCTCCTGACAAAGGCAGGGTTAGTTACGATGGGGAACTTCCTTCTCTCAATCACGGGGCTGTTTAACCCTGCTCCCTCGCTCCCCGTTACACCCGTTCAGAGCGTGGAGAGGCTCTTCAGCACAGCTGGCTTTCCTTTTTGTGTGAAAGAGTGCCTGTGGCCCAGATAAACAATCCCTCTCTCAACCAAAGGGATAGGTGTAAAGACCAACACAACCTGGTTTTAGCATTTCTGTGTAACTTCTGCTTGATTTACCCTTGCCCTAACTCTCGTGTTTGACAATCATCAGAACTCCAGCCAGCATATCTCCCCATTGCAGCCTGCAAGTCCTTAGCAACGACGGAGTGGCACAGCGGTGGGCTTCTGCTTTTCCTCTGAAACCTTGCCTGCTTTTCTGCATTGCTACGTGAAATTCAGAGGCACAAATTAATCAGCTGTTTTTATTGTGCTGGGACTTGAGATTTTGAGTCAGCCTGCAGATTATGGAGCCTTTTTTGATTGTCAGGGTGAGGTGTCTGCAAACCACACACACAATATAGCACCTGGACTAACCTTTTCTTGAGTGGGGGTGGGGGGGGTTGTGTTTTTTAAGTGAGATGCATGGAAATCTAGCGCTCTTAGTTCCTTTCCTCCTGATAATATCCATTGCTAGGGTAGCACAATGAAAATGTTACAGATGCGATTGTTCCCTCGTAACATGTTTTGTTTCCTCGGCAAGGCTGGGCAAGGTGGATGTGGACTCCAATTCATTCACATCCCAGGAGCTCAAAAAGGCGTTGGCTAAAATGAAGGAAAGTGAGAAGGCAGAAAGGAAGGTGAGTTCCCTGTTCCTAAGTGATGCACAGTACAGGGATGAAAACACATCTCAGAAATATGATGGTTAAAGTAATTACTTGGGAAAATACTGTGCAGACAAATCTTCTGGTGAATATGGACCCAAAATACCTTTGCTAGTCTGTTAGTGATATAGTTCCCTGGGAAATTCTCACCCCTTTTTGTGCTAATCCTGGGTTTTCAGTAAAAATGCAAGACTTTTGTTCGGGTCTGTTTTATTAATTTCAAACTTAAGGCCTTGTGTTGCAAGCTGCTGCTAAGGACTTCAGGATATTCTCACAGTTCAGGGTGCTTCTCGGTGGTAATTATCCCGGGGGCTGTGGTGATGGAGTGGGCTGGGATCAGCCGTTCAGCGACAGTTCAGCCATCAGATGCTGCTGCTTTCTGGTCTGTACTCAGGTGGGTGGGTACTCGGCTAGCAAAGCAGACACACGGTGCCCACATAACTCTCCTCATGAGCTACCCAGACACTGAATTTCTGACAGCCTTTCTTGGTGTACCAAAGCTAAAGCGAAGCTCGGGGATCTTTGCTGAACCCAAAGCAGGTAGGGTCAGTAAGCTCTCCGTTGTGATGCTGCTCCCCTGATTTTCCTGATAGCAATGTGATTAGACCAGAATTAATAATGCAAAAAAAGTTACTTGCGGACACTTGGGTGAACCCATGGGCTGATTTCCTTTCTGTTGTTTGGATGGTATGCTTATCCGTTGTTTTATTTATTCAACTGTCCCTTGGTTCACACAAATGTCTGCAGACCCCCAAAGTGGAAAGGATTGCAGCGTGACAGTGTCTGTAGAAGAAGTTCCTTTGCTGTTCACTGTCCTCCTGAGTGTAAGGAAGTATAAAAAGTGTTGTGCAGCTGAGGTGCTTCTCTTCTGGATTTGGTGATGGTGACAAGGCACTGGACGTAGCATCCCCTGCCACGGGCACAGCTGAGTCCAGAAGCGATCTCATGGTTTAAGTTTCCCACCTCATGCCGTGGGTAGTAAAAACCAAATGGCTGTGGTGAAGCATACACTGAATTATCCTTATACAAGCTGTAAGTTTCCCATTTAGTTACAAATACAAACCCAAAGCGGAATAGAATATAAGTGCTGCTTTCAGCCCTCTCCAGGCTTGGGGCTGGTCCCCAGCCACTGGCATGACACCGGTGGGATGGTACGTGACTCATCGGGTGGATCACAGCCTTTTTCCCCTCGCCCACCCAGCAGTACTTCCTGAGGCCCTAGCTCCTCTGGCTGCCTGGGCGTTCTCAGTAGAAGGAAAACTGAGGCGGGAGACAAGGCTCTTGGAGTTGCAGAAAGTCGTTTTTCGCCTATCTGGCACCAGGACATTATTTTGTTTTCTGTGATTATTTACGTAGCAGCCAGCATTACTGATAGCAGGACTTCTTGAAATGAGTGTCATTTAAATGCGAAAATTAGTGATAGTCTATTATGTGAAAATAAGCCACATTTTAAAAAACCCTGTTAGAATAGCTATTGTCCCAGCAACTGGGCTAAAAACAGCTACATCTAATGGACCTAAAGTACTCCATTTAAAATCACTCCTGCAGGGAGCAAATTCATCCTTGAAGTAACTGTGTCAAAGTAAATTGAGTTACACCAAGCGTGTTCCCATCTATGCTCTTGCAAAAGCAATTCAGGGCGGCCGGGGTGGGGATGGTGTTCGGCGTTACCACATGGTACCTGTAGTAATTAGGCCAGGAGTCATTAGTGCCCATTGTACAGCTGCAGTTTGATTGACAGTGCTTTCACCTCCGTGGCTCCATTTGTTTTCTCTCCGACAGCTCCAGCCCTCGGCTTCTGTTCAGGCGCCGGGAGCGCGGCCGTGTTGCGGGGGGAGCCCTGCACGTGCAGACCTTCTAGCGGAGGGTCACTCCTGGATAAAAACATATTGTGGTGTTTGTGAGCGAATCCCTCTCCATAGGGGCTTTCTTGCTTTCTCCTGCTTTTGGGCAGCCCATCTTCAGACTGGCCTCTCTGCTTCCATCACCTGCAGCAGCAGGCTCTTT
>NW_010253422.1:22667-50740 GCF_000690775.1 Eurypyga helias
TGAGAGAGTTGATCCCTGCCAGCTCTGGGGCTCTCTTAGATCCCTGGCAGAGCCTCTTGCTTCTCGCTGCGTGCCTTTCCGCAGCTCTCTTGGCTCATTGCAGCCCGTGGGGTGCTGTCTGTATCTCCTGGCCAAGCCCCATGGCACGGCACTTCAGCTGCCGCATCTTCCTGCTGGTCCTCCAGCTTTGCCTTCTGACAGCTCCTGTCCGCGACCGGAGGTGCGTGCGTGTCCCTGCAACATAAAGCCATCCTGAAACGTGTTAAGGATTGGGATGACGAAGGCATCTTCGTACGCATCAAGGATCAACTTGATGTCACGGGCATGGAGTCACTGGGCAGTTCCGGCTGGACGGAACCTCCACCTGCCTCCAGCCCCGTCTCCAGCTCCAAGCAGAGTCTGCTGTGAGACCAGGGAGGCTCCTCAGGGCTTTTTGCAGTCAGGTCTTGAGAACATCCACTCGGAGGCAAACGGAGAACAGCAGTTCTGCCTGCCTCTGGGCTCGCCGTTGTTTGGGAGGACACGTAGGACATAGAAATGGTGTAGAAAGCCCTAGGTACAGGCTAGGGAAGTGCTTGCTGGTACCCAAGGTGGGTATCTTACAGGTAACTGGGTTCCTGGGCTTCTGAGAAGGACCCTCCAACGCTGCCCCTGCATCTCTGATGCACAGCAGTAAATCTGTTTGCATAGGCAGCCAGGTTCCCCTTGTAAATCTGGGGCTGGGGTTTCTTTCTGCGTCTTTCTTTGCTCTCTTTATCACCTGCCTTCATATCTGGTTTCCTCCTCCTGCTTTCAAGGCCCACGAGGAAGAGGTGAGGAAGAAGTTCCGGCCCATAGATCAGCTGAAGGAGGAGTTTGAAAAGCTGAACGTGAAGATGGAAACAGACTATGAAATTATGGTTAAATTGATCAGCAAATTCAACAGCTCTGCCTCCACGCTGGATGAAAAAGTAGCGGCGCTTTATGATCTTGAATATTATGTTCACCAGGTAACAAAAATGTATTAGTAACTACCATGTAAAAACCAGGGAATACGTTGTCATAACTGTAGCTTTATTTTTCTTATCTGTATCAGGTAATACAAATTGCTTAATTATCATAATCCTGGGACAATAACAGACAGCAGAGGGCTACTGCAGTCTTACTTTATACCCACCTTTGAATAAATCATCGCTTGTGCCAGCAGCGAGCAGTTTCCCAGGGTTTAGAGTTGCCTGATTTGTTGTCTGTTCTCAGGCTTTTTTCCCTACCCTCTCTTTTGCTTCTTTTATACGTTTAATGTTACAAAATGGGGTTTTATTTGCCATTTTTGGGTAAGTAGAGTGGTGGCTACTAAGAAAATAATTTTTTCTCGCTCCTTCCATGGAAAGCCTCTGTGGTTGCAAGTAGGTGCCCTTACATCAGTTCACAGAGAATGTCTCCATACCAGGGAAGACGACAGCCACCCAAAAACCTGTATTTTGTCTCGGTGTGAGTGAGAAGTGGCAGGTGGAGCCTCTCTCACAGCTGGGCTGGTGGCGACAACGACCAGTGGCTCAGGCAAATGGCAAGTTGCTGAGCACTAGCTGAGCTGTGCTCGTCAGCTCCGTGCTTGGGTGACTGTATTGCCCAAAATCTCGCTTCCTCAGGCTTATGCTCAGGCTTTTTCCCTGTCTCTGATATCTCTGCTTTCATTTTTACCTCCCATCGGTTGCCAGCCCTGGGCACACTCCTCTCCTCCCTCATGCCTTCCCACGCTGCAGTGGCCTGGGTGGGTGTCTGGGCATTGATGCTGTGTTCTGCCTTGTGGGAAAGGACTGGGCCTCTCCTCCCTAGCAACTGGGAGAGGCTGGAGCGGACTGGGAGTGTTTCCAGTGTCGCTCTCAGTGACTTTATAATTTCAGAGGGTGAATGGGACGACTCTTGGGAGATGCCAGCACAAGACCTTTCGCTGCAACAGCACTTCTTAAAGCCAAACGTGGTATTTTGGGGGAAGGTGGTGAAGGAGCATGCTGCTGAGAGAGGGAGTCTGTGCACCAGATAATGGAATTGTTATTTCCAGGGCTCTTTGTCTTGAATTTCCACACTAATTCTGTGTCATACGCATGCAGAGACTTCCTTGCTGTTTGTTCTCAATGCTTTTGTCTCACTGATGGCATCTGTCTGACTCAGAGTGTGAACAATGGGCGCCCAAAGAGCCTCATATTTATACTCAGGGCTAATTCTGTCTGGTTCAGGGTGCCAGAGCGTCAGGCCAGCATGCTAAAAAGCAACCCCCAAACACCCTGGATGCTTTGGATTCCAGCATAATAGTCTGGACTATTCCAGCACAAAATCCTGCCCACTTGCAGCACAGGATGGGGCAAACAGTTTCAGAAAGGCGAGAGGAGCAGGGAAGTGATCCCCGCTCCTTGTGCGGGGACTGGAGCATCAAAGAGAGCCACATCCAGCATCAAAGGGGTCAGGAGGGGGGAATGGCAGGGAGGCTGGTGGGGAGCACAGAGGCCTCCTTTGTGCATCGATCACAACGTTGCTCTGTGCCCGCGCTGTCAGGGCAGATGGCTGGGCAGCACCTTCTCAGCAGGCAGGAAACTGATAAGAAATATGACTTGTCTCTAAGCCAGCGTGGCTTTTCCTCCTCTTTCTTCTTCCAGCCAGTTGAATGCATCCAGAGCATTATCTCTGCTTGGGACTGACTTTAGCGGTGCTGGCTTAATGTAATTACTGAACAGCAGCCAAATACACTTGTGCCGCATAACCCTGGAAGGGCTGAACTTGTCCGGAGTGCTCTGCGGCGAGCCGCAGCCATACCGCCGGAGGACGGGGATCCTTGCAGGTGTGGGTGGCCCAGGCCAGCGTGCACCCACGGGTGGGACCAGTGATGGCTCTGCTGCTCCCCCAGCCGCCATCTGAATGGTAACGTGCCGCAGCTTTTGATGATAGTTTAGCTCCCGGCATCCTGCTGCTGCCTCTGGGGCACAAAATGTCCTGTCAAGAGGAAAATGCCATGCCCTGCAGGTTTTGCAAGCAAAGGATGCTCTCTGCTCCACGACATGGTCATGAGCATCCCGTAGCGCTGGGATGGAAGCAGCGTGTGCCTCTGGGCTTGCTGGAGGGAGCGGAGAGGAAGCCATGGCCGGTGCCGAGCCCGGGGAGACGCTCTCTCCTGCTCTTGAAGAGTCAGCCCAAGGGCTCTGTGTTTGCTTAGCTCTTGGTTGCCAGCTCTGGTTTGCTTCTCGTCAGCCAGGATTTGAGTTGGCACGTTTGGGAGCCCTTCTTGGAGAAAGAGCAGGAAGGTTTGGCTTGCTAGG
Source organism: Eurypyga helias (assembly GCF_000690775.1). Lineage (NCBI taxonomy): Eukaryota > Metazoa > Chordata > Aves > Eurypygiformes > Eurypygidae > Eurypyga > Eurypyga helias. The sequence continues at coordinate 25,958 of NW_010253422.1, forward strand.
TTATCTGTAACACATAAAAACCAAATGCAAATGTGAGAGGCCAGCGCATAACTCATTTATAAACAGAATGCACGGTGCTTGCACAGCAGTGTGTGGAGCCAAGGCCTGTTCTTATGCGTCGCAGGCTCTTTCTCTCAATTATTTACTCTCCTTATCTTTCTCTCTCCCCTCCTCTGCCATACTACACCATTTCTCACTGCTCATTTCCTCTGTTGCGTACGGTTGACACGCTGCTTTCCTTGCTCTCGTTTTCTAACATTTTCTCTCTCGCCTTTTCTCCCTGTTTTCTTTCTCCTCTGATTCAAAGCCTCTCCCTGAATAACTGCTGTCGTATTTGCTCTTCTCCCGTCCCTCTCCTCGCCCACCTTGCCTGTGTACTTTACCCAAGAGCTCTTTTGATCTTTGGCTTTCTTCTGTGCAGATTTCGGTGGACTGAAGTGAGGCATGAGCTGCCGCCTCACAGCATCCTCCGCTCCCCAGGGGGGTTAATACCTTCAAGTTGTTGAGTTCGGGAGCTTTGTTGGTTTTCAGATGGTGAGAGAAGGAGCTCTCACAACAGATTCCAGTGAAAAAAAGTAAATACATCTTGAAAATAAGCTTTACAGCACAATTTGTATTCTGCAGTCGAGGCGTCGCGCTGACGCTGACCTGAAGGACTCTGGTGCCGATGAGGTTACAGCAGTGGTTGGTTTTACCATGACTGGTGCTGGATGTAAACTTCTGCCCGTCTGTGCATTCGCTCTTCAGCAGAAGTCAACGTCCAGTTCCGGCGTGGAAACAGCCTCGGAGTTTTTACAGAGGCTGAGCAATAAAAGGACCCATTGGTAGCTGAAATTGGGTTGCTGCATAGATTTCTTTGTCTACGAAGATGGGCCTGCAGTAAAGTAAGAGGTCTGGCAGGTCCAGTTTATAGGGACAGTTAAAAGAATAGGATCTGAAAGGATACAAAGGCTACTGCAAATCCTGAATCAGCCCCAGCAGACCTGCAGAGATCAGCTTTCTATCGCTGGCTTTGCAGAATAGAAATACACACCAAGTGGTGGGTATTGTCCTGCTGGGGAGGAGATGAGCTGTAGCTCCCCAGGGCCTGCTTTGGTAAGGACATACCTGTAGGACATTAGGTAGCTTCTTCAGGCTCTTGGGTACCTAAAATATCTGACTTACGGCCAGTTTTGGTGAAGGAGGACGGCTGAGATAAAAATACAGCTGAGCATGAAGCCGCTGCCGATCAAAGAGCGTTCAGGCTGGAGCCCGGCGCCCGAGTCCAGCACATCCTGCAGGCCTTGCGGTGTTTGTCTCTCCCACCCCATCGGTGGGGTCTGCTTGCTGAAGCTGGGGAGGTCGGTTTGCCTGGCTGGTAACTCGTTTTTATGCTTTATTTCCATCTGACAACATGTGCTGTTGTCTCCCTGTCTTTCGGGGAGGAAGAATGTTGAAATTGTTCTGCACCCGCAGTTCTAAGCGTTCGTCAGAGTCCCTTTAAATCTGCAAAAAAAGCGCCTTGGAAACCAAACTGCAGTGGTTTGACTTAGGACTGAGTTTTGTACTTGAAGCACTTTGCTCTGCTTCTCTAAATCCTGTGAGCCACATGGAGCCCTTTTCCAGTCTCCTTCCCGAGAACAGATCCCCACTGCGATTTGTGCCTGGTTAGCCCCAGGTCTGGTTAAAGTCCGAGACGGATGAATCCCCACTAACGTTTAAGCTTTTCCCTGCTGGCAGTTAGTCCAATATTGTCTGGTTTAGAGAAATCATTGCTGGGGCTGCCCCGAGGGGAAGCTCCTGGCTGACCCTTCCGAGCAGCGACTGCCTTTTTCTTTTCATCGTTGTCGGTGCTCATGAAAAGCACCCAGAAACCGCCTCCGCTGTCAGCAGAGGGGATGCTGCCTGCACACCGTTGCTACTGACAGGCTCTTAAACGTTCCTGACTCCTGGTGCTACAATCAGAGCCTCAATTAATTAACTGCATTTGCAAAACGTACAATTCCCTGGGTTCCCAGTAAAGGCCTGCTCAGACGAGAGAGTAAAGAACTGGGGCTTTTTCAACATCAGATTTACTGGATTTTTGACATCGTCAGAATTACCGAAATAGGTGTCGAGAGTAGTTTTGATGGCTAATTGAAGGATTTTGAGTTTTCAGCCATGCCTTCTGCATGTAGTGACAGCCAGCTGTCAGTAGACTGTGCCTCTGCAGCCACGGCACCGACTGCTGGCAGGTCTCGTGCCCAGTCCGAGCCGCCGTCGTTCCCGCTCGGTTTTTAATTGCTTTTAAAACTCAGCAGTGGTTGGACTGGGAGGGGGGAGATGCTGTGCTTTCTGAAGTGGCGCGTTTCCCAAGAGTTGGTGAGTGAGATCTGGTTGGGGGTTCTGTGCTGATGAGGACCTGCTCTCTCCCAGGTGGACAATGCCAAGGACTTCCTCTCCATGGGCGGGCTCCAGCTTGTGATCGACGGGCTGAACAGCACCGAGGCCGCGCTGAAGGAACACGCTGCCTTCGTCCTGGGAGCCGCGCTGTCCGGGTGAGCTCTGTCCCACCCTGCTGGGAGGGCCAAAACCTCGGGAGACCAGATGGGCTCTCTGCTTCTCTTCATCTCTCTTGATTTCTTACTACTAGCAGGAGTGGAAAGCTGCTCTCATCCTGCAACACAGCAGACTGTCCTCTCCCTGCCTAGCCCTCTCCTTACAGCACCACTACCCCGACCTTCTCAGTGCGTCTTCATCCTGCTCATAGACTTAGCCAGAAGTAATTCGGTGTGGAAGCTATGATTGTTTCTTGGTTTCCCTGGGCTCCTTGTTTTTACAAGTCCAAGGGGCATAATTCTGCCTCCCCTCCTCTGCCCTTGGCAGCCCTCTCTGGGGGAAGAGCCGGAGGGTGGCGTGGTTACAAACACCCCAGGGAGTGGGGGGGTGTTTTCACCTTTCTCCTCAGCCGCTTTAGGATGGCGAGAAGCTGGTTTCAGAAATTCAGCAACTCCCATGGTCTTTGGAGGGGGTTTTAGCCCCATGGACATGTGCCTCTGGCACCAAAGGGGTGACGATTAGACAGGGGGTTAGGAACGGGGTCAGCAGGCGGAACCTAGAGCAGACTGGTCTGAAGGATGTTAGGGGGTCAGGAAGGCGGCCGTTGCCCGAAGGAGCCCAGGTGGCCTCCTGCTAGAGCGTGGCGTGTAGTGCTGCAGGTCTGCAGCGTGGGCTCTGTGGGTTGTGTCGGTAACCTTTTTGGTTTTGGGGCTTTGTGGTTTGTTGGTAGGTGCAGAGGCTTTAGAAATGCATCGGATGGACCCAAACCTCAAGGTCAGAAGTGCAGAGTGAGGACTGAAAGTCAGGAGTGCTATATCTGCATATTTCTATGCCTAAAAATACAGTCACCTTCTCCACTGTTATAAATTATTTATCACTTAGGCTGTAGGCTAATATATAGTCTACACATCTGCATTTCTTTTGCAGTCTCGTATACGATGCGGTTGCTTTTCAGCCTGTGTGAAGTAGCATGGCCTCGTGGACAGCCGCGGGTACCCAGACTTACACCAGGAAGGGATCCAGGTTAATAACAGGGCTTGACTTCCTGCTCACAGTGAGATACACCATCACAGCAGAAACACAGACCTGCTCTTCGTGTTCTGGCCTACCTTCGTGTTTGAAACTGTGTTGCAGTTGTATCCTTAGGTTCTTTAATAGCATGTAGACTCTTAATTATGTTTCATAAAGAGAAAATCACGCAGAGGCTCTGGAAACATTTGCAGGTAACTTGTGAAACATCAGGGGCTATTAAATCACTTCTTTCTTGATTTAGCTAACGTGACATGAGCCAGACTCAAGAAATTCGTTGCCTCATGATAGGAGCGTGTAGCAGTGGCCATTCAGCTGGTGCTTTTGTATAGCATTCCTCACTTAATTGCAAATGCCTTTCTTTGGACAGCAAAAATCTCTTTTCTAATATGACAATATTAAAATACCGCTTTGGAAACTCTCAGACCTTTTATCTTTAAAGGACATTCTGACAGATGGTAATTTTGAGTGGTTTGGATGATGTATTGTCTGAGAGCTCAGTTCCAAAATGTGAGGGATATTATGCCTGGGTTTTGGGTTTGCTTTTTTCTCCCCTTGCTGTGCTTAGGCTTTCTCAATAGACACCTACATGCCAACTTGTCTGCTTTGTGCTATCTGCTTAATTTGTTTGTTCATACATTTTCCCAGCTTACTCTGTGCTCCGTTTAAACTGCCGGGGGCATTTCAAGTACTTCACGCTAAGCGTTTTCTGAAGCCTTGTGTTTTTCTGTGGGTGGTTGTTTATTTCCTTTGCTCGTGGTTTTTCCTAGGGGCCTCGCTTGGGTGGTTGGACTTTCCAGTGAATGCCCAGAGGTGCGGCAGCTCACTGGGCTGTGGGGGCATGATCTGATCCCTACTTGTGTGCCTGGGGCTGCTTTCAGATCCTGTTGTTGGATGCTGAGCCACGCCTGGGCAAGAGGCCATGGTCTGCTGCTCACCAAACGCGTCTGCGGCCACCTCCCAGGTCTCTTCAGCCAGGTTGGCTCTGGCCGGACGTTTCTAAGCAGGCAAACCTTCGGGCATGATCAGGGCATGATCACTGCAGCTCCTCAGCCTGGGAGGTCATTAACTCCTGGCGTAGCTGAGCCTGGAAGAGGGAGTTTGGCGTTGTCTGTAGCCAAGTTGTTTATGCTGGAGAAAGCCACTGGTCACCGAGCAGCCTCAGGCGTGCTGGGATCACACCCAGAGCTTTGCAACTCTTAGAGATGCCCAGGCCTTCTCCAGTGTTGCGTTGTCCTTAACTCTGACCAGGTAGCGAAGCAGGTAGGGGACGGAGCAACCAGCTGCATCACCCAGGACCTGCCTGCACGCGGCATGGCTGGGGCCTAGCTCGGAGGTCCGGCTGTGCTGAAAACCGCTTTGGGATCAAAGGGTTTTCACCTTCAGCCAGCAGGCCGAGTGGCTGGCCAAGATGTTGGATCAGCAGTGGCAGGAGGAGAAGGCACAGCGAGGGCAGCTCAGGATTTCTCCCTCCTGGTATCGCTCCTATGTATTTGGCTTAAACTGAAAAGCAGCCTCAGCATTGCAGCGTTCAGCCCTCAGGGCAAGGGGTCCCAGGTCTAGCTGCCAGGGTGCTGCCTGCACGGATGCTGCCCTCCCCATCTGCGAGCCTCTGCCCTGGAAGCGGGTGACCTGATATGGAAGAAATCAGTATTTCATCCCTTGTTTCTCTTACATGCCCTTCGTTTTAGGCATTGGGGTTTTAATCGCCGAGTCTGTGACCAAATCAAACATCGTTCCATCTGGTAGAGTTTTCTGAGCGGCGCCCTTATTGCAACTCTACAACCTCAGCACAGTCTTACTGTGTCTGAACCTTTAACAAAATGTTTTCCATTCAGCAGTTTACCAAAGTAAACTTCATTTTAACAATCCTCAAGTGCTCTGATTGCAAATAAAAGTTAAATGCACTAACAAAAATAATTGCTAGGCATGTGGGATTGTACATTTAGGTATCCATAATTCACTAACAGTATATGCCAATACACAACATTATCTGGATTTTCAGTGATTGCATTAGCATAAAAGCATGTTAGCATTTATCTGGTGGTACTAACATTTAAATATATATAAGTATGAAATATTAAGATACAGCATTTTGAAGGCAAGTAAAACTACTGTCTGTAAAATGTTCTTGCATATTTTTGAAGGTATGCTCTAGTATCTTTGGATGACAATCAGCATTCGCACCATTGGGTCCAAACATTGCAAAAATGTCAATGTTTTATGCAAAGAGGAGCTATATTAAGCGAAAAAAAAGACTGCTGATGAGCGAAGTGTCTTCTGCTGTCCTCTAAGCTATTTACAGGCAGCGTCTTCCTTTGTTCGTAGCGCAGTCAGGCCTCTGCGCAATTGGTATCTAGATGTTTCACAAGACTGGAAATGTTAGCCAGAAAGGATTATGCTTGTGATTAAAACCTCAATTTTTAGAAACTTTACCTCCAGGAAACATTTTTCCACACCGATAATTTCAACATTTTAATATTTTGTAATAAAAGGATTTTTGTAATCCCCTTAGAAGAGGAATAATAATTTATGTGAATGCATTCTTGAAGCCTTATCCCAACTGCTCCCTCTGTGCTTAGGGGTGAGTTAGAGGTGAGAGTGGGGAGAAGCTAAGCCGTGGGACCTTCGAGGCAGAGAGAGCAGTTTGTATTTCATGGGGAGAGGGCAGAAAGCGCCGGAGGTAAGGTTTCGGCATGGCCAAAGTGGGGAGCGAGGAGGAAAAGTCGCTCGTGCAGCTGTACTGAGAGATTTGTGGTGGTTTGGCCAGTCCTTAAGCACCCACGTGCTGTTCAAACTGGGTAGCTGGGGACAGGTTTTCAAACTGGTGGCCCGAACTTGCATATGTTGTGTGTCCCAGCAGGACGCAGGGAGGGCCCCAGCACAGCCTCTTCCAACGAGCCCAGTGCTACTGGGGTCTCGCTGTTCCCTCTTTGGGCCCTGAGGGATAAAACAGGTGTTACAGGCCTGGGTAAAGACTCGTGAGTAAACTCATCGCAGGTAGTAACTCAAACATCAGCTTGGAGCAGCGCTCAAGAGTTTCCTAGAGGTGGCTGGTGGCAGGTTATTGCTTGTCCTACCTGTTTCCCGTGAGGTTAAACCCCTTAAACTATGACAGGTGTGCACCCGGAACGTCCCGATCGGCATTCTGCACCCAGCTCTGCACCTGGTTCGGAGGTTGCACTGTTTTGGCAAAGCAGAGGGAGGCATAAAGCATGCGTCTGCTTTTCAAGAGAAGCTGAAAGAGCCCGGCATGGCGGGCTCCGCTGCCTCCTTCTGCAGTGCTGTGCGGGGCTGTCCGAGCAGGGCTCAGCATCCTGACGTCTGGCTGCTCTCCGTTCTGCTTCCTCCTCTTTGCTCTGGGAGGAGGGACGGGTGAAGGCTGTCTCCCCATCCCTGCTCTGTCCGTCAGCACTTCAGTGCTGTCCATTCTCCTAGGGTGCCCGACTCCCATGTTTTGGCACCAGCTTCGTTGGGATGTCTTTGTGGAGAGGGAAGAGCTTCCGCCAGATTTAACGGGTTTGAATTAAGTCCAGCTTGGCAGTGAAACGGGTTGACGCTTGCTGCTGTTAAATAACATTAAGGCCTAAGCGATAAACCCAGGAAAAGTAAAATTAAAGACCTTGCTTCAGTGCTGTCTTGTAAGGACATAAGAATTTCTGTGCAGAGAAATAAATCTAGTTAGCTTAACAAGCACTGTCCCTACCCATTTATTTCAAATCCATCTTCATGTTCATCCCTTCCTCCTCCAGCTTCTTTTTTCATCCTGCAGTCTTTGCCCATCTCTCTATCCATTTTCACTGGTTTTTTCAGTGGCCCTGTTGCCAGCGCCGTGTGTTTGCCACCTCCCAGTTGCAGTAATTCCAGCTCGACTCCCTGTCTGCTTGTGATTTCTTGCTTTGTAGATTGTCTCTTCTATTTTTATGTGAACTCCTGACTTGTGTGGAGTTATCAGCCTCACTGCACTTAATTTCAAATTAATTTGATTGGGTCACCTCAAAATTTTTTTTTTCTGTAACAATAATGAACTCAACCTATTTAGCCTTTCCCCATTATGAATAACCTTAACAAAAACTGCAGTGCGGTACAGAACTGTGTTTCATCATTATGGTTAATTACACAGAAGAATAAATCCCTAAACATTTTTCAGCATCTGAAATCTAACAAGAAAGCGTAATTAACAATTAAATAGTAAACTGCCATCCTGGTGCTCTCAGGAAGACAGAGAGAGCAGACCCCATGAGAAAAATCTAGAATCCAAGGTTTGCTCCTGGTTTTGTTTGGATAAGTGCTTGGGTAATTTAACTGCTGGGGAGATGCTGGTGGCTGGGCACTGGCAAGGTGCAGCAGTGGAGGGTCGGCTGCTCACCCCATGTGTTTTCCCCAGCTGCCTCCAACTGCTAAGAGAGCAGGGTGGACATCTTGGGCTCACCCTGGGGGACTGGTTTGAGGCTGAGGATGATGTCGCTTCTGTAAAGTGTGGGAATTCTGGAGTGAGTTTCCCCGTCTCGAGGGCTGGCTTGGGCTGGTGTGCGAGCGAGGAGGACAAAGAGGTTAAGCAGTGAGGATGATTGCTGGGACTGGGGCGTTTGGCCTCACATCGTACTTCAGCAGCAAGTTAACCTGCACAGTTTTCCCCCCGAGCACTGAGTACTGCTACATTTTATGGGCTGTCACAGGACTCAGCCTCCACAGCGCAGGCACCCTCTTCCTCACGTGTCCTTCGCAGGGAGGTGAGCACTCCTGGGGCGTGCAGGCTCTCGCCGCTCTCCTGCTGCTTGCTGTTGTCAGACCGGGGTGAGGTGGCCTGCCCTGAAAACACAGCCCTGCGGAAGAGCCGGGGCTGCCCAGGGACGTGGCAGGGGTCAGGAGCGCTGGGAAGCCGCTCCGGCAGTGCTCGGCAGCAGCCTCTCTTTGACCGGGAGGCTGGTGACACAACCTGCAGGAAAAACTCATCGCAGCCCGGTCATGCATTATATAAACCACATTGTTTCTGTCTCTTTTCATTTAGTAAACGCTCTCCGCTAAAGCATTTGAGTTATTGCAATGGTTTCCATTTGAAATACGCATTTGGACTCGTTACTTAATCACTTTCTGCAAAATAAACATCCCAAACTTGCTGTTTCTCAGTGTAGAACTGGTTTCATCGCTGGGCGCAACATGTATTCCTCTCTCTCTTCAGCTACTGTTTATTCATCATCCACGTTCTCTGTTTATCCTTTTTACTACAGCCTCTGCACTCGGCTAATGGCTTCACGAGCTTCAAAGATTTTCCTACCTAACCACCTACATTATTTTCTTGACCCGCCGTGACTTTCCGATGTCGCGTGTTCTCCCCGTTCCCTCCGAGTAATAGGTGCAAAACGCTCCACAAAGAAGAGGCATCTGTGGCTGCTCTTTAATCAGGGCGTACAGGAGGCTGTAGCAGCCCGTTAATGTGTTTCCGAAGGGAGGCTGAAAAAACGCCTTGAATAGAACAAAGCAGCGAAGAATGGGAGGAAGAGGAACAATGAGAGCAAGAAATGCAGGATCCAGCCTCAATTGCGTACCTGCTCCCAGCAGGGTTTGGGGTGGACAGGACTGACCCAGCGATTACGATTATGGCTATTGTCTGAGCTTGTATAGGAGGATCCAGATCCCATCTCTTCCTTTGTAGGTCCTGCTGCGTGCACCCTCCTACCCCTTTCCTGATTGCAGCTTTTGTTGGATTTAATTGCTGGCAGGCTGTACGCAGCGAGCATGCAAAGGCAGATCCAGCCAGGTCTGCGGTGGGAATGGTGGTGGCACAATCTGGCTTTCTAGAGGTCCTGGGGGCTGCCCTTAGCTCTCGTAGGCTGTCATCTGGATTTGGCCATGTTTACTCACCGCCCCGCTCTTCTGCCCCTGCTCTTCCCCTGTGCCAAGGGGAGGAAGGCAGAGCTGCTGGACCCAGAGCTTGCGCAGGAGGCAGAGTAACATAATCCAGCGGTCGCAGGCAGCTGAGACTGGCCCTTGCCTGTCCTGAGTGAAGTCGGATTAAGTCCCAGCAAGTGCCCTTGTTCTCAGGTTGGCATCTTCCGGCCTACCTTGTTCTCCTGACACGGTGTCTTGATAGGTTTTTTCCTCATCTGTGTATTTGTGTGCGTTGAGGTTCATTGAAACTGCTGCTTATTCATCCGTGAAGACAGTTCCTCAAGTCTTCCACCAGATTGCTGCCCACCTCAGCCCCTCCAAGGCTTTCCAGGTGTTCGGATGGGGTGATGTTCTGCGCAGAGACAAAACAACAGCTTGCAGGAAATTATCTCTTTCTCAGGAAGCTCATCATCGCTGTTGACTACTGGCTCTTCCCTCAGGAGCTGACATTCTGTGTCTTCTTGTGAGCTGGATTTTGATCTCTCTATTTTAGATGATCCTATTTCTGCTTAACAGGAGATGTCCATCACAGCCCTCATTGCTGCCTGGCACGTTTTGGGAAGACAGACCTCTGATCTCTGCCAGTCTGGGCAGCAGTCTGTGGCCACGAGGCATCCTTGGGGAGCTGGACCAGCAGGCAGCCCCCTGCCCGCGAGGCAGCTTGGAGTTATCCCGCGAGTTAGAGAAACGCTACCGCAGCCGCTTCCCACCGAGTTTTAGCCCCTTGACGCCACTCTGTGAGGCCCTGAATAGATTTGAAAACTAATTTGCTGCTCAGAGCATCAATAGATGTACGTCACTTGTCCTTTCTGCTGCATTTAATGAGTTTCCAAGGTACTGCAGCCAGTTCCAGAAGGCAACCATCAAAGGATCGCAGCTTCGCTTCCATCAGAAGAGTCTAGCTGTCCCTCCAGCACACTTCAGTTCTCAGAGATTCTCTCTGGTTTTGTCTCTTAAGAATTTAACGTGGAGTGCATCGTATGATTTCTTGCAACCATCCTTTCCAGACTGTCTCTCCTATTTTTTTCCTAAATGCCCTGAAAGTAGCGGATGGGAAAGAGAAGGGACTTTTCTAGCAGTCAGATGGTGTTAGCTGGAGCCCAGGTGACATGTGGTCATGGTAAATGTCCTGTCACACTGCTGCTCTCCCTGTTTGTGACTCTCAGTTATTCTCCCCTGCTGTACAGCTGTACCTGTTCCCCTCTGTTAACCCTCCTGGAGCTGACCCATGCTTTGAGCATCCCTGCCTGCACCCGTCTGGGCTGTCACCCCAGCGGGACCGCATCGCTGCGTGGGCAAGGAGCGAGTGAATGCATTGGTGCTGCTGGCTCGACTGCCAGCCAGTGGCGGCTGTTGCGAGGGACAGGTAGTTAATCCTTAAGCTCCATCTGCCAAGATCAATAATTAGGGCTGTTGCTTTGAATAAAGCACCAGGTCGACATAGGAATTGCCTTATTGGAGCAGACATGCAGGCCTGGAAAGCCCCTGTGGCTGGATTTTGCAGTCGTGGGAACAAAAAACCTGGGGTGGCAACACTACAGTAACATGGAAATGAGGTTTCTCTAAGCCTTAAGCAATTAAAACCTGCCATACGTGATGAAGTGTGAGCGCTCGTGGGTTTTTATCTTTCTGTCCGTGTAGCGGAGAAGGTTGAAAGGGGTTTCTGGAGTCCTGTCCGTGCTTGGTGCAGCAGGGTGCCAGCACCCCTTTGGTCAGTGGCTGTAGGTGTCAGCATTTCTCATCTCCCTCTGCATGTTCCTCACCTCCCTTTGGAGGCAGATTGTGTTACATTTCCATACATGCTTCCATACGTGTGCGCTGGCAGCCCAGAAAGCCAACCGTATCCTGGGCTGTATCCAGCGCAGTGTGGCCAGCAGGTCGAGGGAGGGGATTCTGCCCCTGTACTCTGCTCTGCTGAGACCCCACCTGGAGTGCTGCATCCAGCTGTGGAGCCCTCAGCATCAGAAGGATATTGACCACTTGGAGCGAGTCCAGAGGAGGCCACGGAGATGCTCCGAGGGCTGGAGCCCCTCTGCCATGGGGACAGGCTGAGAGAGTTGGGGGTGTTCAGCCTGGAGAAGAGAAGGCGCCGGGGAGACCTTATAGCACCTTCCAGTGCCTGAAGGGGCTACAAGGAAGCTGGGGGGGACTTTTTACAAGGGCCTGTAGTGACAGGACAAGGGGTAACGGGGTTAAATGGAAAGTGGGGAGGGTTAGATTAGATATCAGGAAGTTCTTCATGAAGAGGGTGGGGAGGCACTGGGAGAGGTTGCCCAGAGAAGCTGTGGATGCCCCATCCCTGGAAGTGTCCAAGGCCAGGCTGGATGAGGCTTGGAGCACCCTGGTCTAGTGGAAGGTGTCCCTGCCCATGGCAGGGGGGTTGGAACTGGATGGGCTTTAAGGTCCCTTCCAACTCAAACCATTCTATGATTCTATGATTCTATGCTCTGTCATTCTGTTCCATAATGTATGATTTTAGTGTGTTTGCATGTCTTGCAATGAGCAGGAATTCACCTGAGTTGTTTTCCAAATTAATACCCCGCTGCTTTTACTTAACAAGACTTTTTTCCAAGCTGTGAATGCTAGCAACTCTCAAATGCTTTTCAAAAAATGCATTTTCTTTTTGGGCACTTCATATTGAAATCTGTCTTAATTTCAGTTCAGCTAGTGTGTGAAAACACACGGTGAGGCATTATTAGTCCCTGAAGGAATAAAGACAGATGGAGCCCAGAATGGAATTGGCTTTGTGATTAATTGAAACCTTGAGGAGTGGAATGGAGTCAGGGCTCGGTCCTACCCCGTCAGCGCCTGGAGGTCGGTTCAGCCGCGTGCGTCTCCCCGAGCACGGGCTGAGGAGCTCAGTGGGGAAGCGCAGATGGTCCCCGGTAGAGTCTGCCCTGGGCTGGCCCTTGCGGGTGGGACCTGTTGCTGGAGGAGGGCACGGGGTGGAGCGGTGTGCGGGTCGGGGTGGCGGGGCGAAGGGTGTATCGGGGCCCTTGGCGTGGGATGACGTGCTTTAGTAATGAGCTGCTATTTCTGGCCTCGAGCTTCCCACAGCTGTGCACGATGGCTCTGTGTGACTGCTGCTGTGGAGAGCAGAGCGGGGAGGAGCGGAATGTTTTGAGGCATGCTCCAGAAAACTTGGGAATGGGAATACGGAGGTGTGGAAGTGGCTGGGGTTGGGGGCAGCGAGTTCAGGCTCTGCTCTGGGCTCCTGCTCCATGTGTGACCTGAGCAGTTCCCTCGGGGACTGTGGGTTCACGTCCTTGTCCGTGAGACATGGAGGGTGGACCTGCCCCTCGAAAGGGATCTGGAGGGATACCGGGTGGCGTTATCTGCCTTGGCTTTGGCATGAGGAGAGGTTTCTGGAGTCTGTAGCCACAAACCTCTACAGCTTTTCTAACATACCTGCTGGGGAGGAGAAAGAAAAGGTGTTGCAGAAAGGAGATCTCTCCGTCCTGTTTTGGGAGCGAGTCCTCCCCCCACAGACCAGCCCCGTGGCTCAGACCATGACTGTGCTTGCGTGGGCGGCAGGTTCTGAGCAGCTACAGGGCTGGGGAGGGGCAGCAAGTGAGGGCAGAGTTGCTCTGTGAAGGCAAAGCCAGGTCCGTATGGAGCTACGTCAGCACATCTGCCTGGAGGGGGTACGAAGGGGATGGTTAAGTGCAGTGGTGGCAGTCCCAGGAGATGGCCCAGTTTCCCACCCCAAGGCTCGGTGGTGCCTCCTTCTTAAGCTGAACGAGGCAGAGGGGTCTGAAATCATGTAAAGAGGATTTGGTGTAGAAAGTTGATGTTGCCTCTGGAGATTGTGGTTTAAGGTACGCGCAGTGGCCCTGCATCCCATCCCGCAGTGCAGTAGCAGCACTTCTGAGTGAGGACCGTGACGCAGACCCTGCTAATTGTCCTAACGAGTGGGAGGGCTGCTCAAACGAGCTGATACTGCAGGTCAGTGGGGAGCTGAGCAAACACATGAAGCATCGTGCCCGGCACCTCACAAAACATCCATTGCTCACTCATTCCGACAAGTGCAAGTTGATTTTTACGATCCCTGACACCCCTAGCATGGCGGCAAATTCGCCGAGGTGTATTCTCTAAAGGGAGGAAGGCGTGAGCTCTTCCTGCAGGACCTGGCCAGGGAATCTGAGAGTTCTGTAAGGCTGCTGTGGATTTTCTTTTCTTTCCCTTGGGACTCTGGGGATTGCAGATCAGCGGATTGTGGATTAGTGGATCAGGAATTAGAAATGCATTTTTCATTCTTACGTTACACACTAATGAACTGACAAATTTAATTTCTTTAAATCCAGCTATTTCAGCTAGAATAAGTGAAGTCATCTTCCGTCCCTTTTGGTAACGCGGGAAAGGCTGAATCGCGGTCTCTCTGGGCGTCACATCATCCAAATGCAGTTCTTTGTCTTTAGCATGTGACTGTTATGAAAGTAGAGGCTATTTGCAAGAAAGAGCTCATCATCCGTAGGCGGTCGGTGCGGTGGTGTGCTCGGACTGCTGTGTGGGGGCTGCAGCTCTCCGCTGGCCACCTATCGCCTTTTGTACAAGGAGGTGAGCTGGAGCCAGGGGAGCAGGCATCTCAGGGCTGGTGGCTCCAGTTTTGGTCCCCGAGCCAGCTCAGGTGTGGTAACCAGTTGCTACTGGGCAGACACCCTTTTAAAACCCAGCGCTAGGGCCCTGCGAGTGTCCCCCTGGGACAGCGCAGCCCGTGTGCTCGGCTCCAGGTGGGAGATGTGCTTGGCTTGCTTCTAACACATTTTTCCTGGCCCTCAGCTCGTCCCTGTGAAGGACGCTGATGTCTTCCTCACACTTTTGGATCCTTCTGTGGAGAGGGTACGGGTGCCTTGGGCAGCCCCCTCTTCTCTAACGGGCTGGGATTTGGGAAGCGCTGGGGCTGGTGGATGCACAGGCTGCGGTGGGCTCCACGTGCCGCTCCTTCAGCTGCACTGTTCTTCAGGTCTTGCGGTATGTGCCTCCCTACCCAAAACCTGTGCCAAGGATAACACAGAGCAGAAAAAGGCATTTATGTCGTTAAAAGCCTAACGGACTGCGCTGTGGGACCCGATCTGCAGGGGGAAACCAGCTCCATCATTACCCAGTCACTCTTCAGAGCTTTAAATGATAGCTAAACAAAACGGCCTTGGCTTTCTGGAGCAGGCTTTATTCATTCACTTTGTGATGCTGAAAGTGGGTCTGGAATGCAGCCGCCTCTCAACGTGCCCTGCCGGCACCCCCGGCAGAGCGGTGGGCTGGTGCCTGCCGGGAGAGCCGCTCGTGCCTGCCGGGATGGGCACAGCCCGTGCCTTGCAGGAGGAGAGCGCTGGGACATCGCTTGCTCCCCTTGACTGATGAACGGGTTTTGGACTGTGCCCATAATATCTTGATTAACAATTAACATGATGGAACTGGAAAGTACATCTCATTTCTCCCCCTGAACCCGACGGGTGAAGATAGATGTTTCCTGGTTGATTGCTGTGCCTTGTTATAGCCTATTTATGATTGATTGAAAAGCAGAGGCTTTGTATGAAGAGAGACCTTTAATCTCCTGGCAGAGCCAAGTGTGTTTCCCTTCAGGAAGCATTCCTTCTCTTCTGCTTATGTCTCACCCCCACTTTAGACCTGAACCTGGCAGGGACCAGAAAGAAGGCAGGATCAAAGCAAAAATAATTGGGATCACTGGCTTCTGTGGGCAGTCTGAACCTGTTATTCCTACTTACTAACTAGTTATTCCTAAATAACTCTTGCAAGAGACAATTCAGCAGTTGCAGCATCTTCTTGATGAAAAGCACTCAAATGTAATAACCATGGCAACCGTTGCTGAGGGCCGGCACAACGAGGGATGGAGATGTGCACTCTAAAGGACAATGGACCCAACTGCACTCACAAAGGACATGGGAAAGCACCAAGGCGGTGGTGGGCCCTGGTGGGGACCCAGCCTTACGTGATGTGCTGGGATGCAGGGTGGCCCTGTGCACCCAGTAACGAGTCACACTTCATTGGTGGTGGCCGTCTTCCCCTCTAGATGACAGGGGAGCTCGTAACCTGAAAGCCGAGGGGGAATCACGGGGACACTCCATTGAGAGGGAGAGACCAAGGAAGGAAACTCAGGCGAGACACCACCACTGATCCCGAAGTTTCCCAGGTTTGGCTGCTCTGGGAAAGACTGTCTGTTGGTCTTTACCCGGCTGGACACTGACTGCAGACAGGTATCCAATAAATACCCGACGGGTCTGATTTTGGAGCTGCTTCTTTGTGAGCTGTCTCTCAGACCACCTTTGAAGGTCTTGAGAGGCAACAGGAGCTATGTCACGTTGCAGGTGGAGGAGCTGGTAGGAAACGGGGCATTTTGACTGGAGTTGGCCTTTGGTGTGCGGCAAGGGGGAGTGCAGGAAGCCACTGAGCCAGCGGCGCCTGGACTGAGCCTGGAGAGTTTGCTGCGAGGGTCCTTCATCCCTGGCTCATGCTGTCCCCTTGTCCGGGGGTTTTCTGAGAGCTCAGTGTTAGGACAACCCTGGGAAGGCCTCTCCGAACGCTCTGGTTGGGAGCACGTTGGGTTATGAGATCGGGGCCTCTCAAATACCTTTGTGGAGATCGCGTTATTTTTATCAGGCAGTGTTCTCTCTCTGTTGTCTTACTTAATTGCACATTTTATAACCCCGAAAAGGGAGAGAAGGAAACTCTAGTGTTCACCAGAAGAGGAGTCTGCTGGAAGGCTTTTTTACAGATTTCTGAGATTATACAGATTTTTACAGATTTCCGAGAAGGAGGCAGTAAATACTCCACCTCTGCTTAATAATAATAATAGGCAGGCTAAGTGTCTCTAAAAATACAAAATAACGTGGGTCTCTTTGGAATAGTCAACATCCTTATCAGCTCGCTGCCATCTCTGCAAACAAGTTTCGCTAGAGATTCTGGGCATGGTTTTCAATGGCTCGGAGCAGCTGTAGCTTCTTCTTTGACTTCAGTGAAAAGTCTGAGTGGTTGGCACGGCGGCAAACCAAGCCTCTTCCTTTCTGCCTCAAATTGGGTCTTGATTCTAAGTGAGATGAATTTTCTCCTCCTGATAATTCTGTGCATCTGAAGTGATTACAGCTCCGCGTGAGTGCTCTTTTAGGAGATTTGAATGCAGCGTTTTCTTCCGTCTTAAAAAGGTTCCTTCAAGCCTTATGATTCTGGAAAGGGGGGGAAAAAATAAATCCTGGTGGAAACCGTCACATCTTCCCATGCAGATTACAGTTTAAACCTGTTATTTTTATAAAACATGGGGGCTAAATCGGAAAACTTCTGCTCGGGCGAGCGGGTTTTGGCTGGTGGCGACGTGCCGCTAAATCCTTATCTGGTGATGGAGAGGCAGAGCCAGCGAGTGGTATTATTTGGAGTTCTTAGAGAGTGAGCTTTAATGTTTGCTTAACTCCACTAAAAATAGACGCCACCCTCTTTTCCTAATAGGCGGCATTTGGCACACTTGATTCATTTCCTCTCCCAAACTGAGTTCCTTCATGAATATTCATCTCTACTCCCCAGGAATCTGCCTGCCCTCAGAAGTTGTACTCGCGGCCACAGCGCTGCGACAATGCGAGTCAACCTTTCAAAGCTCACCCAATACCTGGCCTGATCCTGCAAAATGCTGCGATATCAACAGCCCCCACTGGTTTCTGCCTTCTCTGCGAGCCGTGACTGCTCGTTATCCCTCTCGATGAGACCCTTAACGAGTCTCCCGTTCCTGTTGTCATAGCAGCGCCGCATTGCCCGGTATGGCGAAGTCTCTGTCACTGTTAATTGTGAGATGGGAGGATCGGTTTGGCAGTTTTTCTAGTGGGGATTAGGCCAAAAGGTCCCTTCTGAACTGTGATGGATGCGGTTTCCTTCAGAAGATTCTAATACTTGGTAGTTAGGGAGAATTTCTGAAGAGGGAAGCTTTACATAGCAAAGGGAGGGACGGCAGTCCTTACAGAGCGCTCCCCATTCATGCTCAGCCACCGCTCAGCGCAGGAGAAAGCCAATCAGAAGTGCCAAAGGAGACTATAAAGTGATTGATTCGTGGTTAAGGAACTCAGCCAGTGCCTCAGACCTTCGAACCTTGGAGGTCCATAACCTCTCAAAGGTCCCTGCTACTGTCATGCTCCAACTTGCTGCTGGAGTGGGAGAAATTTAGGAAGCCCTGTGGAAGCAAAGGGCTGCCGTGATGCTGGAGGAACCTGGCAGAGCTGCTGCGCTACAGACCCTGAAGCCAGCCGGGTGAATGAGGAGGTGTGTGTGGAAGGGGATCTGTAGGATCTTGCAGTAGGTGTTTCACTCAGCAGGGACCGAGGAGACTGGTGCGTTGGTTTGTAGGGCACTGGGATGAGTGCCGTGCCAGTGGCATGGTGACATGCCCCTTTGCCATGTGAAGGGGTGCTGGTAGTCACTCACTCCTGTGCAGTGCCTCCCAGCCCATCAGGGGGTCTGCTCCCTGGCAGTCACTCCCTCCTCACTCCCTTGGCTTGCTGCGTTCACACGGCAGCTAATCACAACCGTACTAATCGTGAGAGCAGTGCGGGCCTACACCGGAGAGTGTCTCGGCAGGGTGTTGGCTGCTGGGCTTGTGGGCCGCCCAGTGGGCCGGCTTCCGTTGCCAGTGGGGTCTTTGCCACCAAGGAAGACCATGCTGATTTTCAGCAATGGGCTAGAGGAGTTTTACAGGGGTTGCTTTGGTGTTGTGGGTGAGAAACGTGCACAGCAGACAGAGCGAGTTCCTCGCACCTCTCGCCCTGCACGTCCCCGAGCGGCTGCGTGGCCCTGTTGCGGTGAGACGTAGCTGCGGCTGGTCGAAGAGGGCGGAGAGGCAGCATGCTGTTTGCAGCTCAACCCAAGGGGTGATTTATCAGCGAGGATGCCATCATTAGCTGGTAGGACCCATCCAAGACACTGGGTCAGCATCTCTGCTCCCACACGGAGTAGCACCTCGTGGTTGCTTGCCCAGAAGCAGTAGGGCCAGTGGCTGTATGTCATCCCCAGAGGTGACAGCTCATCCGCAGGCTTGCTGCTGGCTCAGCACCCAGGCAGGGAGGCAGGGCTGTCTGTGAACCATGCACTGTTTCCCACGTGCTGAGGGACGGGGATCAGCTGTGCTTGTTCCCAGAGCCCCACTCTCTGAATACGCAGGGCAGACTTGTCCTCCGTGCCTGGCACTGGGTTTATTCCAGAATTCTGAAATGTAGCCAGAGTAATCTGTGTCCTAGCTGTGGGCATGAGTGGTGGTTTTACAGAATGGAAAAAGAAAAAAAATCCTTACTCCCTCAGTCTCTCCCCCAGAATGAAAAACTCGACTGGCCAAGCCCTGGAAATGAGTTGTTTTTTCAGACGTGCAGTGAGGAGCCAGATTTCTAAAGGCTGGCTTTCGGTTTTACAGCGTTTATTATAGGCATGAATAATTGCTGGCACTGTGCTACCACTGCTGTTGTTTGCTCTTAGGTTAGGCCAATTACATATGTAAGCCCCTGATTTACAAGCAAAAGCAGAAATAAAGTAGCTTTGTGGCCTACATTTCAAGAACGAGTAATGTGTCCACAGTCAGCTGTAGGTCCCTGGATTTACGCTGTGAAACACGGAGGTCCGTTGCCATAAATATGTGGACCCAGATTGTCCAAGGCATTATGCGACACGTGCCGTCGCAGCGCGGCGTGAAGGACATAAACATGGATGAGCATTTGAGGACCGGGAACTTGCCCAGATTCATCCCAAGGCAAGCACGCTAGAGTATTCGGGCTGCGTGCGGGCAATTGCAGAGAACACACACAAAGGAGAGAGAATTTGAATGGAACGTAATGATTCTGCAGGATGGGCTTAAGCAAGGCCTGCCCAAATCCCATTTCCTGACATGAGAATGGGTTTGTCTCCAGCCCTCGCTGTCCGGCGAGCCCTCCTGGGTGAGAAGAACAGGTGACATCCGTTGCTGAATCTCAGATCGATCAACTGAGAGCAAACGGAGATTGTTTTTTCCTTGCTCTTGCGCAGTAGGCAGCAGAGTGGGAAGGAGGTGGGTCCGTGGGATGACTGATTCTTTGTGAGATGGTGGTTTTCCATCAGGTCGCATCAGCCGTGATACCTGTTGACCCGCTCTCTGCGTTGCCCGGCCTGGGGAGGGTCTCGCCTTGCTGTGCTGGTGCCACTCGACACCACCAGCTCCAGGTTAGGTGAAGAGCCGTCCTGGACGGTGAGGGACCTGCACTGGTCTGGGACTGGTGGCAAGCTGGTGTCCTTGCTGCTGGGGGGAGCAGAGAGGGGAGGATGTGAGTAAGGCCAGAAGAAGGCAGGACTGATTTCATCGTCACGCATCGGCAGCGGATGTTGCCTGCGGGAGGTCGGCGCAGATCCGCTCGGGAAGGCAGCCAGCGTTGTGCGCTCGGGGGATGGCCAAGGGAGGATGAGGCGCTCGTGCCGCTGGTCATTAGCACAGAGCAGGTGGCTGCGCATCCCGTAGGGTTTGTGTGCTCAGCTGGAGGTCGTGACAAGCTCCTCTGTGTACACGGCCCGGAGGCAGTCTGAGTGCTGTGTGCTGAGCTGGTGGATGTGGGCAAGGAGATGCTGCTCCTTGGTGGACGAAACACTGAACATGAGCCGGCCGTGTGCGCTGGCAGCCCAGAAAACCAACCGTATCCTGGGCTGTATCCAGAGCAGCGTGGCCAGCAGGGCGAGGGAGGGGATTCTGCCCCTCTGCTCTGCTCTGGTGAGACCCCACCTGGAGTGCTGCGTCCAGCTGTGGAGCCCTCAACATCAGAAGGATATTGACCACTTGGAGCGAGTCCAGAGGAGGCCACGGAGATGATCAGAGGGCTGGAGCACCTGTGGGTGCTCCCGCGTGGGCTTGCAAGCGAGGCAGGAAGTGCCAGTTTAGGCCGTCGGTTTCTGAAGCCATGTCCGTAAGTATCTACAGGCTAATACAGCACCCTGACACCCCTGGGGCAGGCAGAGCCCCCGGCGGCATGCACCATGCCCTCAGCAGACCCACTGGGCAGTGGCATCCCGCTCTCCTCAGCACACGGCAGCCGGGAGCATGGACCCAGGTTTGTTTACTAGGCTGCGATCGACTGGGGTTTCACATCCCACCGATTCCTGGCAAGTCTTCTCTCCTCCTGCGCCTTCGCAGCACATGTGTGAACTTCTGGTTGTGTCACCTCCCCGTCCTCCCTTACCCAAGTCTAGCAGTGGGAAGTGATCATCACAACTAGCATTTGCCTAGCGCATGTCTTTCCACAGTTCCAAATAAATCGAACCCCGCTTCCTCCTTCACCCTTCACATCCAAGCTGTTTCTGAATCCCGTCTTCTTCTCTTCCGCAGTCCCTCTCAGCTCAGAGCTTTCTCCAGCCCTTAAGGCCATTAAGCCCTTCCCTCCTGCCTCGAAGAACCTACATCTGGTTGCTAGCACTGCTCTCGGTTGCAGAGACAGTGTTCAGCTCCAGATCTTTCTGGCTTTTCCCACCCATTTCCTCGCTGGGCTATGCCTGTCTGCTGGCTCCCTCCTCCACCGTAGCAGATGAGGGCTCTTCCTCTTTAGGGTCATTAAAACTTAATTGGCATGTCGGTTTTCTTTGTCAAGGAATCCGTTTTCTCCATCCATCAGTGATGTAGGACATGCTGCTTAAATTCCCTTCTTTATCCACTGCATCTTTTATGCAAAATATTCCCTTCAGAACATGCTTCATCTCCTTGCTCCTGACTTCCTGAGCATCCAGGTTAGCTATGGTACTGGCTGCAGCTTTGCTGCTCATCTATGCACATGAAGGCATTGCATTATTACTATATTTCTTCCCAGAGAGGGTGGGGAGGCACTGGGACAGGTTGCCCAGAGAAGCTGTGGATGCCCATCCCTGGAAGTGTCCAAGGCCAGGCTGGATGAGGCTTGGAGCAACCTAGTCTAGTGGAAGGTGTCCCTGCCCATGGCAGGGGGGTGGGACTGGGTGGTGTTTAAGGTCCCTTCTAACCCAAACCATGCTGTGATTCCTGCATGTGTCCCCCTGAGCTAACTACCCAGGTTCCATCTCCAGCCAGGGGAGAGAGACTCCTCCAAGAGGCATGTCATCCCCTCCTAGGACTTGAGTCCAAGACAGCCCCATCTCCCATGGGGCAAATCATAATTTCCGCTCACTGTTGGCGGCCATGAATTCCTCAGAGGCTTTTCAGAGTAGATGCAGCCCCTCTCAGAGTGAATGGAAAGCCCTGGGCCCTAGACTTGCATTTCTGGGTTAGCAAGTCCTGTGGAAACACAGGCGTAGTGCTTGGGTCCCCAGGGAAGCGCAGACCACAGGCTGGAACGCGTTACGGAGGGAGCCCAGGCAGCTCCTCTCAGCTAGATGTCTTAATTTTAGGTGTCTGATGTTAAGTGAGATGAATCTGACACTTAGGAAGGTTTGGGGAAATGTTTCTATCTTATTTTATATTTAGAAAATATAAAGGTATATAGAGAATGTTTAAAAACAACAACGGTAATAACAGTAATTATAGGTGGGTGCAATTTTCCTTTATCTTTTAACTGAAGCTGCTAGAAAAATTACTGCTGTGCTGCTATTTGGCAGGGACAGC
Organism: Eurypyga helias; assembly: GCF_000690775.1. Classification (NCBI taxonomy): domain Eukaryota; kingdom Metazoa; phylum Chordata; class Aves; order Eurypygiformes; family Eurypygidae; genus Eurypyga; species Eurypyga helias. Next base: position 47,964 of record NW_010253422.1, read on the forward strand.
GGCGTGAGTACCCACTTGTTTCTGAAAAATGCTGTTGGATTTTTAATGACCATCAGCAGCACAACCTTGATTTTTAAATGTCATCCTAAATGTAGCAGCTCCAGCCTCCTCTGCCGTGGCGTGTGGGTGTTTGAGTGGGGATGAATCAGAAAGCAGAAGGAATTGCTGGTGCTTTCTGTGACTCCTGAGTTTTCCTCGAGGGCTTCCCACCCAGGAACTGGCTTGAATCGTCTGTGGGTTGCGTCGCGGCACCGCGGTCCCTGGTCCCGTGGCAGCGCTCCTGCTGTCGCTCTCCCCTCTCTTCGTGCGTGGTTAAGTCGCTTGGTGAAGGATGGCTTCCCTAGATTTCTCCAGGAGCTGGTGTTCTGCAGGTCGCGCTTTCTGTTTATGAAAACCTGATAAATAAAAACAGGTTTCCCAGCTTTTGCAGATGCAGCTTTTCCATTCTCTCTCCGGCTGGAAGCGTTCCCCGGGCTTTGGAGCTGAAATCTGTGCTTGGCATCTGCGAGATGGTGATTTGCTTTTGTAAATGGAGCAAAGTCTCATTTCTGAATCATGACTCAGTGAAACAAATCCACTGTTCTAGTCTAAAATGATTCTAATAGCACTGTTGGACCCCGTGGGATGAGGAACAGCCAGAGTTTAAAACATGCCATCGCGGTGGGTGTGATTCTCCCTGTGATCCAGCGCCTTCCCTTGCCTGTAGAGGAGCGGGGTGGGTTGGGATGAGGCTCGTGAGCGCCGGGTGGGTGGGTTGTTGGAGAGCGATACCGGCCGTCCTGGCACCCGGGGGTGCTGCAGGGCACGTCGGTGAGCAGGGCGGGTGGGAGAGGGTAGGAAGGCTTGCTGGGTGTAGCACCCTGCCTTCCGCGGGGACGGGCGGAACGCGGAGAGCTGTGAAACAGATGGCAGGGTTAAAATAGGACAGCGCAGCGCGGAGATGCTGCTGGAAGGGAGAGGAGCGAAGTGCCTGTTCTCACACTTCGCTTTGTGTCTCGGGGAAGAGCTGGAGAGTGCCTGCGCTCCACTGGCATTCCCAACAGGGACGCACCAGGCAAAGGCTTTCTTTTTTTATATCATTAGCACTTGTCTTAAAGAAAAATCAACTCGAAGGAGCAAGCAAACAAGTGAAGCGAATAACAATCGAAGGTCTCAGCCTCAGGCCACCTTTTCACATCTCTCAGGATGACGGGTGGGATGCGTTAGGTAGGCACTGCCGCTGGAGAGGGTAAGCCGCAGTGCCAGGAGCCCGGCAGTTAGCACTACGGCTTCCTTCTTGCGGTCCTTCCAGACAGCTTTTTGCCGTGTTTTCGTGTTACCTGCGGCATGTGAATAGGTTTTATGGGAATATTTGAGTGTCGGACTATTTGCGTGCCCGGAATCATGCTCAGTGCGGTATGGCAGACCTCGTGGGGGTGCTTCCGTGTGAAGCTGCCCCGCTGCGAGTTGCCGTGGGTCCCGTGCAGGCCTCCTGCAGCAGCAGCGAAGGGCTCGGTAGGACCCTGGGTGTTCTGCGCTTGCCACCGTCCAGGGCCGGAGCAGGTTTGGAGCCAGGAGGCTGGAGTGTGTGGAGAAAAGGAGTGTGAAGAAGGGGAGGAGCGGGGAGGCAGGAGCCCTGCCCATGCTCCTGGGAGCACTTTGGTTTCCCTGTCTGTAAATCAGGGGCTCTTTGAAGTCTCTGAGATGAAAAACACTGGATGAGCTCAAGGACGTGGTGTTAATCCCGCGATATTCTTCTTGTTCCTTTCTGCGTCATGTTTTTTTTTTAAAAAGAAAACCAAGTTTTTCTGGGCTGTGGCTAGAATAGCACGGAAATAAATGAGTTCTGCTTGCCCTCGTGGAGAATCGCTCGCTTTTTATTAACGCAGCCTCTGGTGGAACAGACCCCATCCTCAGGCACCGATCTGCATTTGACCTACGGTAAAATCATAGAATCACAGAATGGTTTGGGTTGGAAGGGACCTTAAAGATCATCTAGTTCCAACCCCCCTGCCACACCTTCCACTAGACCAGGTTGCTCAAAGCCACATCCAGCCTGGCCTTGGACACTTCCAGGGATGGGATCAGAATAAACCAAATGGTCAAAATAACCGGCAGTCAGCAACGCGTGAGGAGTGGTTTGCAAGCACGGCACACGGAGCTGTAAGCTTGATTTACGCTTCCCAACAAAGCATCCGTTAGGGTGAGCGAGCGCTGGGGGAGTTCCTGCCATGTCCTTCTCCGTGCACCGTGGAGCACTTGCTCGGACCTGCCTGGAAGGATCAGTCACTCCATGTGTTGTGCTGGAAGATCCCTCAGGCGGGTCCCTCGATTGTTGCAGATGGGACACGAGTCACCCAGCCCTTAAATCACAGGGGGTTGACAGACCCCCAGAGCGGCTGCACCGGCCCGTCCTTCCCCATCAGGAGAAGGGGGGAGGTGGGCTAGCCTTGATGGTGCTGCTTCATCCTCTGCAGGCTCCTTGGCTCTGTGGTGACAGGGGGGTGGCAGTAGCCCCGAGAACCCAAAAACCTTTGCTTTTAAGTGGGTTTTGGGTCTTTGATTAAACTCGTGGAAGCTGGGCTGGCATCTGAGGCTCTTGAAAGCAACACCCCTCCACTTGCCCTGACGCTGGGGGCGAGCTTGAAGGGCACAACCCCCACCGAAGCAGACCAACTGTCAGCACTGACGGTCGCAGAGCTGGGGTCGCCAAAACAAAGCTCAGAGTCGGCACAGCCGAGGGTCGGGGCAAGAGAGGAGCTCTGGGGATGGCCTCGGGAGTCACATGTGCTGGGGCG
>NW_010253422.1:50782-54001 GCF_000690775.1 Eurypyga helias
GCCTCCCTGGTACCATTTTTCCTGTGGATGTAAATACAGCCAGTCGGTTCGTTGTTTGTGTGCGTCCCGCAGAACAGTCCGGCGTGGTTGGTCTTGTTATGGCACCAAAGATTCTGCTGTCCAGAGCTGGCATTCGCTCTTGATTCTGTTGGGCAGAGGTGAGGAAGAAGAGGGGTCTCGCTGCCTTCGATGCAGTCCCTCTGTTCACATCGCTGCTCTCTGGAGCAGTCGTGCTCTGCGTAACTCCTTGTTTCCGTGGGCTCAGCCCCGGCTCTGCCACCGTCTCCCCTGTGGCTGGGAGGCTGGGTCCCGGCTCTGGGGACTGTCTGCACCCCTGCGAGGTGCCTTGCTGCAGCAGATTCGCTATTCCATATTATTTAATTACTTACTTTTACAGCTCTTCATATAAATCTAATTATCCATCTGTTATGCTACATTACAGCGCTGCAGCTCATCCAATCTTTTTTTTTTTCCCTGTTCCAAAACATTAGCCGCCTTATACTTGCCCTGTCTGGGCTTTGGTGAGCCGGGTCTCCTCCCTGCAGGGCTCCGGATGGCTCTTGGCCCTGGCCATGCCGCAAGAATAGCTCCGCTCTGCGCTTCCAGCTCAAAATCGTGACTGCAAAGGGCCAGAAACTCACGCTAGGCAATTCCCACTGAAGGCGTGTGTCTGAGAGCAGTTTTCCCTGGTTAAACCCAATGTCACCGTGTCCACCGGGGCTTGTCCGTAACGGGATATTACAGCCCTCCCGCTTCCAGCAGGGACATTGCAGGGCTCATACGAATCTCGACTCTCTCTTGCCGTGCCTGGGACACAGATACGCCGTCGACAGCCAGCCAAGGCTCCCCCAGCTTTTCCCAGGCAGCCTTCCATGCTCATTCCGCCTCTCTGGGGTGACTCATGCTCCCTCGGTTGAAGCATCACATTAGCCCATCAAAATCACAGGATCACGTACTCAGCTCCAACTTATTCTCTGCGGTTCTATTCTCCTCTTAGCAACAAATACTCAATAACCTAATTGCTCATTAAAAACCACGCTCGCATCTACGGAATCCATTATGCCACGTTGAGACATGTTGCCCTCGCAGGGACGCTGCTGCTCCCCCGCTACGGCGACGAGCGCCTGGCTTGGCAGAAAGTGAGAAGGCAGCGTTGCATTGAAGTGGAGATTTTCATCTTCTCGGGGTTTTTTTTTGAATGTCTCTCCTATATTCTCTGCTTTTGAACATCTAACGTCTCTTTTATGCTTCACATCTTTCATATGAAATTGTTGTCTTGTGTTGCCTATTGAAACCCAGTTTTCCTTTTGTCAGGTTTTCCCCCCTCACCCCGGCTTTCTTCTTCGCTGCATTTTGATCGGCACAACTACTTAGGTCTCCATTTTTCTGGGTGGTTTTTAATCTCCTTAAGTCATAGCTCTGAAGGCCTTTGTCTGTGATAAACTCTGCTTTGAGCTGATGCTCAGAGAAGAGGTTTTCTAGGCCAGTTCTGCTGCACGTGGACCTTGGTGGGGGCTTTGGGGGTGTCTGCGCTTCATCCCTCCCCCTTCTAACTCGGAGGAGTTGCCGGCAGCCTGGTTGGGGTTATTTTATTATTAACCTTTACGTCTCATATTCTGCATGCAAATGTCCTTTTCCATAGCATGGCACTCTGCAATAATGGAAAGCCTCTGTGTTAATATGTATTTTATGTACAATTATGTGAATTCTTCCCGGAGAGGGTGGGGAGGCACTGGGACAGGTTGCCCAGAGAAGCTGTGGATGCCCCATCCCTGGAAGTGTCCAAGGCCAGGCTGGATGAGGCTTGGAGCAACCTGGTCTGGTGGAAGGTGTCCCTGCCCATGGCAGGGGGGTTGGAACTGGATGGTCTTTAAGGACCCTCCCAACCCAAACCGTTCTATGGTTCTATTTTTGTAGGAGCTTCTCCAACCCTGCACTTAAGCGTCACTCGCTGGTGTCCCACTGCTGAGCCGGGAGGCTGTTTCAGAGTACAAGGGGCTGCAGAACTCGCATTGACTTGTCCCAGTTGTCCTCCCTGTAAGAACAGAGTTTGGAAGGAGAGGTAGCCAGCTGGTGCGTACCAGGGAAGTTGTGGATTCGGAGCTGGCTGGGCTTGCTGCAGCTGCTCCGCAGCCTTTTCCAGCGGGGATAGTTCATGCCATAGCCAGTGCTTGGGATGCAAGAGGAAAGCATATTCTCCCCATGTCCCACTTGTCATTTGGATTATTTTACTGCCTTTTTTCCCCCCTTAAAACCTGTGATCTCAAACTGCAGTACTAGCGAGCTGCAGATCATCCTGCCTCTTCTTCCTGCCCTGATTCAGAGCCTCGGATTTACAGCTGTAGTTCGGGCTGAAATTACTGAATTCCAGTCAAACCTTTAAACGTTGACATCATAATGATCAGTTTTATCTCCTTATCTATTATTTGTCAGGTAATTTTAACACGAATATACTTACAAGATCTGTCAGAAATCCTCCAAATACAGCGGCCTCAGTAAAAGCTGTTGGCCTTTCACGTGTGACCCCGTTTGGATTGCTTTTGGTTTCCGGGCCTCACAAAAATGACCTTTTCCACTGCCTTTTACATTCTTCCCTGGTTGTGGAGTTTTGAGAGGCCGCAGAAGCCAGCCAAGGCTGGGAGCTGCAGTGCCATCGTGGGCACGTTTCAGTACCCGGAGCCACTTCACTCTCCTGCGAGCAAAACATTGGTCGTTTCTCATTTTCTTCCTTAACAGATTTTGGATTGAAAACTGAAGTGGGGGGGGGAGGGTAGAGGGAGGAGGAGGGCAAGGTAAGCCGTGCTGCCTGACTGCCGGTTTCTGATCCTCAGGTTCTAGCACAAGCTAAATAGACTCTACTAAATTTTTTAGGCTGTTTCACTGACTTACAGACTTTGATCCCTGGCTTTGATTTCCCACGCGGCCTCGCAGACCGCTGGTTCTGAGGAGAGAAGAGACCCATTAAGTCCTGTCTAGCCCGGTGATTATCGTGCCTTTTCACCACCACGCCAGGCTTTCATCAACGCACGAGCTCTCCAGACTTCCCTCCCCGCGCCCTGGGGAGAATGCTGGCGTAGCTCTGCAGCCGGTGGCCACCGGAGCGGGTGTGCGGCCACTGCCGCAGCGGGACACGCTCCAGCCAGGGCAGGAGAGGTGCTGTGCTCAGCACCCTCTGTTGCACCCCCCATTTGCACCTCTCTCTGGGCTTTCTCTGCCTGG
>NW_010253422.1:54021-55571 GCF_000690775.1 Eurypyga helias
GACTGTTTATTTTCTAGGTTTTCATGCAGTTTGTACAGCAAGCAGGCCAAGAAATAAATATTCCACGTGTGTCCTTGCCAGAGCAGTGGAGATGAGGGTGTTTGCCTGCCTGCCCTGCTCTCTGCTTCGAGTCCCCAGGTCCCTCCATACTGCTTGGCTTTCCTGGTGGGTTTTTTTTTAATTTAAATCTAATTTTGCTGCTGTACTGCAAGTTCCCGTCTAACTCAAGAGCCACTGTTGCCTCAGGGCTGTGTTGCTGCTTTTCAGTCTTCCCACACCCCTCGCATGTACAGTCTGGGGAAACTTGGGAGAAGTCTGTCCTAAATAGGTAGGACAAGAGGAAACAGACTCCAGTTGCCCCAGGGGTGGTTTAGATTGGATATTAGGGAAAATTTCTTCCCAGAAAGGGCTGTCAGGCATTGGAAGGGGCTGCCCAGAGAGGTGGTGGGGTCACCATCCCAGGAAGGATTTAAGAGATGTGTGGACAAGGTGCTCAGGGACATGGTTTAGTGGTGGGCTTGGCAGTGCTGGGGTAATGATTGGACGTGATGATCTTTAAGGTCTTTTCCAACCTAAATGGTTCTGTGATTCCAAGTTTGTGTGCCTGTACTTGGGGCCATCCTAGGAGGAAGAGGGTAAGGGTATGTATTCATGGGTAGTACTTTTTAAATTAAAAAGGCCCTTCTTCAGCAACGCAGGAGCTGCTGCCAATTAAGGAGTTTGCCAGTGGAAACAGCAGAGAAGCCAATGCTGGATTTTCAGGAGCTCCAGCTGCGTCCCCTGCGCCGGTGCTGCCCAAAGCCATGTCCAGAGAGAAACAGCAGCTGTCCCACAAGCAGGTCCCTAACAGCCCAGCAGCAAGTGCAGGGGGGATTGCAGGCTGCAGCGCGTGGGGAGGCTGTGTGGAGGGCTCTGAGCCCGGCTTGTGAGACCACGTCTCCTCCAGGAAGCCGCCAGCATGCTGGTGGATGCACTGGCTGCTCATCCCCGTCCTAAGGCGTTGCTGCTTCCGCAGAGAGCTTCAGTGGAAGACAAAAGGAAGAATGGGGTGAACATCCCAACCCGGCAGCTTGCGGAAGGTGCTGGGTCCATCTCTGCCTTCACCCCCGCCCAAGGCAGGACCTGCCGCCAGGCCCTGCAGCGACCTCATTCCAACGTGACTCCGGGAGCACGGTGCACCAGCCCTTGGTTTTGGCACTTCTGCGCGCTGCGGAGGCTTGTGGTGTTCTGGGAAACAAGCCCCAGCCGTAATAATTTGTGGATGGGGGATCAGCCTGAGCTGGGATCTGAACGCACCGTAGCAGACTGGAGTCTGTGCCCCGGGAAAGCGGGTATCAGCTCTAGGATGCATGCTGAGAGGGTCTGGTGGCCCGTGCCCAGAGCTGTCCCGAGGTTCTCTCACAGTCTGGGATGGATGGCCCGTGCCTGGGATGGATGGCCCGTTCTGAAGAGGCTGAGGGACTTCTGCCGAAGGACAAAGCCCACCGTGCAAGGGACAGAGCTTCCCCGGGAGCTGCTTGGAGACAACAGCATGGGCATGGGCGGGCAGC
>NW_010253422.1:55604-57289 GCF_000690775.1 Eurypyga helias
CGCAGCTTGGCCAGCGTGAACACGATAGCGTGCCCCTTAACCCCTGTCCCAGCACCCAGCACATCCTTGCATGGGTCTGTCACGATGAGCCTGAACCCGGCCATGTTTTCTCCTCTTCAGGAACAGAACGAGAGAGAGAGGTGTGATGGATGTGCTGGGAGGCACAAGGAGCTCCGATGTGCGGCGAGGGGCACACCTGGAGGGGATGTGCTGTGACCCCGCAGTCGGGGTGGGTCCTCCCAGGTTTGTTTAGCACACAGGGTCTCTCTTGGGAAGCTGCTTGAACCTGAGCACAGCGCTTGTGTCAACTGCCCGCAGCCTATGGCTGTTCCTCACCCAGGTTTGTGTCTGGTTCATGTCCCATGAGTGCACCCACGTCTCTGGTGTCACCATGGCATCCCAGGATGTCCTATTCCATCCCCATCCCAGCCTCAGAGTTTCATTTCAGGGAACTGTGTTGCCAGTGCCACCACCCCCTTATCCATTAGCAGATTAGCAGTTGTGTCAACTGCCCGCAGCCTATGGCTGTTCCTCACCCAGGTTTGTGTCTGGTTCATGTCCCATGAGTGCACCCACGTCTCTGGTGTCACCATGGCATCCCAGGATGTCCTATTCCATCCCCATCCCAGCCTCAGAGTTTCATTTCAGGGAACTGTGTTGCCAGTGCCACCACCCCCTTATCCATTAGCAGATTAGCAGGGAGAACTGTGTTGCCAGTGCCCTTATCCATTAGCAGATTAGCAGGGGCTGGATTTCCCACCCGAGCACTCCGCAGTCTGTCCTGTTGTATTTATTTTGTTCAGGCTGCTTTTCCCAGGCCTTGACAGTGTAATTTGTACAGATCTGTGCTGAGTTTTCTAAACTCTCAAATGAGCTTTCGTGTTCGCGCGAAGCCCGAGCTGTTGGTAGTAGAGGCACTCAGCAAGAGAAGGGTGAGAAGCAAGCAGCATGTCTGCTGTCCAGGAAGGCTTCCTTGCCTCCAGAGGGGCTCCCTGGCAAAAACTCCATGGTTCAGAGATTTTAATTAGATCTAATTCTCCAGGTGACCAGCCAACCATTAAAAGGCATACCAATTTTTCAGTTGCATTCCTTGCTGTAGAGTTTTTATCACTTATTTTAGATAGATGTGACAAAAGAACTCGGATACCCCAAACTTCATGTTTCCCTTGAACGGCACCAAGAGGTCTCTGGCCTAGGAGATTCTCCTCTCAGCGCAGTTATTCTCGGGAAAGTGCCAGCTTGTTCTGCTCTAACTCTGCTCTCCCTTGCCCAGAGTGACTTGCCTGTGAGATTCGGTCGGGTTTTCGGATCAGAAGTTGTGTTTTCTGAGTGTCAGCATTGCCAGCTCCTCCTTGGGGTCTGGAATTGGGGCTGTGGTTTCCTTGCCTCATTCGCCCACTCACCGAGCCCCGGCGTTGGAAACGTGCCGCCGGTGTGGCTGATGTTCGCCGGGCAGAGCCGAGTTGCCGCGCTGTGCCTTCCCCCAGCACAGCTCCTGGCAGGAACAAACCCTCTGCGGGTGCCTGCATGGACCCTGCTATGAAAATCTCTCCTGCAGGAGGATCCTGAACCCCTGGGTTCGTTCTTCCCTCCTCCTGCCCTGTCCTGCAGGTCACAGTTGTCCCCTTCCTCAGCAGGGTTCCCGCGCTGTGGCCCTGCCTGGGTCCCTGCTGCCACGGCAGGTG
>NW_010253422.1:57389-57979 GCF_000690775.1 Eurypyga helias
CCGCAGCAGGGCACCTGCCCGCGGGAGCTGCCGCCTCTGAGCCGGGGGGGAGAAGCAGAGCCCGGGTGGAGCAGGGAGGGTGGGAGAGGTGCCCGGCACCGTGGCTGACATCGCTGAGCTCGGTGTGTTGCTGTATTTCTGGGTGTGTAACTCAAAGCTGCTCCCTGCCTGAGTCTGTCCTGTGGTTCTGGTTTGTCACGGCCGTGTCCGCCTCTGTCTGCTGTCTGGGGTGGTGCTTGGCACTGGCAGCTCCAGCCGCTTTCTGGCAGCGCTAAGAGCTGCGGGTGCTTGGCTGCTGCAGGGACGCGGGACCTTTGGCCGCAGTGCAACTGCTGCTTCAGAGCCTGACGAGCTGGAGCTCTTCCTCGGAGCACGAGAGACCCGGGATCAGGGACGTAGTCAGCCGGCACGCTGTGTGCCGAGTGTGAAAACCCTGCCCGAGAGGGAGCCTGGAGCGCCCAACCTCTCCGCCACCTTCCAACACCTTCACGGCCTGACCTGAATTTTAGCCTGGTCCTTGCAGACAGGAGGGGTTTAGCCATTGATAGTCCTTGGGGAGCTCCGAGTAAGAGGTGTGTGGGTGGTGAGAC
>NW_010253422.1:58405-58662 GCF_000690775.1 Eurypyga helias
CGTGCCCCGCTCTGTTGGTGACCTGCCTTTTGCCTTTTTCCCCGCAGTAACCCCAGAGTCCAGGTGGAGGCAATTGAGGGGGGCGCGCTGCAGAAGCTCCTGGTTATTCTGGCTACGGAACAACCCCTCCCGGTCAAGAAGAAGGTGAGCAAGTGGGGGTGTGCCCCTGGGTAAAACTGGTTTTGGGCTGAACTCCACATGTCGGCACTCCTCAGGACATCGCCAGTGTCGTGGGAGGGCAGGACACGGCGCCGCTT
>NW_010253422.1:58685-59038 GCF_000690775.1 Eurypyga helias
CCACCCCCTGGCCCTGTGGGTCTCACCCCCGCTGCCAGCCCCGCGGGGACAAGTCCCTGTGCTGTGGCTCCTCCAGGAGGAAAGGCGGGCGTCCCTGTGGCGGGAATAACCGTCAGAGGCTAACGAGCATGGGAGCTGACGTTGGGAAGGAGCTAATTGCTGGAGCCAGCCGCGTGTCCTGCCCGTGGCGCTGGCTTCGGAGCAAGCTGAGCACTGAGAGCCCCCAGCCAAATGTGCAGCGCTGTCCGTCGGGGCGGGGGCTTCCTCGCCTCCTCCCTGCCTCCCTGCCTGCCGTACTCCCTGGAGCATGAGATCTCATTACCCTGGCTTTGGCGTGCGATGCTGCCGCTGTT
>NW_010253422.1:59167-59440 GCF_000690775.1 Eurypyga helias
GGCCTTCCTCCCCTCCTCCCGGCCCCCCTGCCTGCCGTACTCCCTGGAGCATGAGATCTCATTACCCTGGCTTTGGCATGCGATGCTGCCGCTGTTCACGGGCGGTGGGAGTATCTGGCTGCTGCTCAGAGCCCAGCCCCGCCGTTTAACACGGTGACCTCCTGCGGGAGGGGGTTCGGGGGGGCGAGGGAGCCACCAGCGCTGTGCTGGCAGCGTCCCACCTTCCCTTCAGCCCACCCTGAGAGTCCTCCGGTGGGCGAGAGCCACAGGGCA
>NW_010253422.1:60224-60703 GCF_000690775.1 Eurypyga helias
ACTCGCAGCGCTGCACAGCAGCAGCCTGGAACTGGGGAATAGAAACAAGTGGGACTGGGAAGACACGGCTGTCCGCTTGGATCTGTCACGGAGGGCGGGGGACGCGTGGCCCACCTCGGTCTGCGGGGGTGCGGCGGTGCTGGCTCGGTGCAGCTCACCCAGATGAGCATCCCCGTGCCCCCTCGGCAGCAGCCCTGCCCCAGGGGGCATCAGCCCAGCCCCTGGAAAGCTACATGCGCAGCCCCCGGTTGCCTCCTTGGCGTTAGCCCCGTGCCGCTCCAGGCCTGGAGGCGAGCGCAGGGTTCTCGTTGGCGGTGCGTGGTGCTGTGCCACGACAGACCCCGTTTTGGGGTCATGTCCTGGGAAACAGCATGGTCTTGCCCTTCGGCCATGGGGGTGCAAGGGAGAGGACGTTCCCCAGGCGTTCCCCAAATCCTCTCGCGGGGATCGGGCTCCGCCGAGCGGCACTGGCCCCCCCG
>NW_010253422.1:60797-61127 GCF_000690775.1 Eurypyga helias
CAGCGGGTGTGGGGACGGCCTGGGTTGGAATCCGGGTGGATGTCATCCAAGCTCAAGCAGCCTCGCAGCACCGGGGAGTGTTGGGACTGGGCGGAAAGGGGGCTCTTGGAGATGCTCCTCGGCACGGAGGGGTTTGATGCATCTGCTATCCCGCCCCAGTGGGTGGGAGCCTTTCTCCCGTCCCTTGGGAAGGGAGGCGGCTGTGGGCAGGTGCTGACGGACCTCTCCCCCCCAGGCTCTCTTCGCCCTGGCTTCCATGCTGAGACACTTCCCCTACGCCCAGCAGCAGTTCCTCAAGCTGGGTGGCCTCCAGGTCCTCAGGAGCCTCTT
>NW_010253423.1:0-23934 GCF_000690775.1 Eurypyga helias
ACAGGGCTGCGGACCCGATGCCATGGCCCAGGGCAGCAAGGCCCTGGCGAGGGTGCGTGCCCCATGTGAAGGGCACATCTGCACGGCCGGGTTTAGCTCGGGTGGTAAAACTGAGCTTAGGAGGATGCTGACCTCCGCAGGGAGGGTGTGGGTCTCAGCCTGGGCCTGGAAGCAGTAAAAATATCCTACAGGAAAGCGAACGGGTGCCACAGCATCACATAAACACCACAGGCATCGATGTGCTGGGCCACAGGTCTTGCTTTGAGCTCTGCAGCACGCTAGACACAGAGGCAGGGGTGCTGACCCAGTGGCACTGACGGGCATGTAAGATTGTTTTCTGCAACTAGTTTTGTTGGTTAGAATTTTTTTTCTTTGCAATAACTGTAAGCTTCTACTAGTGAATTTATGATGTATCAAACGGTAAGGAAGCTGCTCCAAATGCTGCCTGTAGACAAAATTTAAGGGGCCATTCTCCTGTCTTTGTGTTTCTAGATTGCCATTAAGATAAAGACCTTTCTTCAACTCAAAGGTTTTATCCTTTAGACACATTAACATATGAACCCTTCCCTTGTGATGGTGTTAAATCTCAAGTGGGAAAACAGGTCCCTTGATTTGCCTACAGTGCTGTGGCATGCTTGCTGCAAGTGAGATATCGGGAGTTGACTGCATGTGATTTTTGTGCCACTAGCTTGATCGCCAACATGCGCTTTGGGATAATTCTTCCAGATTAGTGCCATGTGGATATTGGACAAAATCCTTTGAGAGCGCTTGGTCAGGGCTGCTACTGTGCACCCTGTTGCTTTTCCTTCACATGTCAATAGGTCTGTGCTGCTGTGTTGGTACACAAGAGCTTTAAAATTCCCAGTTTCTCTTGGCAGCAGGCGGCCTGCGCTGCTTTCTCTTATCTCCTGCCAGCTGGAGAGGTCTGCAGGTGGTAAAAGTAGACTTTCTCCCAAAGCATTCTGCTTGACTGGCAACTCGACGTAAACAGTAGAAGATGAGTTCAAAGTCTTCTTGGATGACCTAAACCCACAGAGCTTATGATAAGGACAAAGTGCATGCTAGCTCATGCAACCAGTTGCTCTAAAACAGGCTCTGATGTTATGTAATGCTCAGACAGCTTGCTGCTTCTCAGCGACATAAGTTTTGGCAAGTACATAAGCAAATAACACAGATCCAAATTTTATGGCAACTCTTCTCTAATTCTCTCTAATCACTCCCTAATTTTAAAGGCATAGGGTGAAACACTTCTGGGAACTAAGCGGGGCTGGGCATCCTCGACCCACTTGTACCACTGACTTGCAGTGCTGTTTTCCTTTCTGTGAAGCCACACAATCACAGCTGATCATGTTCCAAGGCAGGGAGAAGGGGGTGGTCTCTGCTCACCTTGTTTCCAAACAGCCTCAGTGTGTGAGGAAAGGAACATGAACAGCATCTCTGGTACAGGAAAGAGCTGAGTGTGGGCAGGGGTATTGGCGCAGGGGGCAGTTGTCTGTGGAGATGGTGTCTTCTGAAAAAAGGCTAAGGGTTAGAAATGCATGTCTGATGCCAGCAAAGACAAAACCAAAGAACAGCATTTGTGGGGATGGCCTTATCACAGAGGATTCATCACTTTTTTTTCCTGACATAAGAATAGTTTCTGCATTCTTGTGTACCTGTCCCATTAGCGCTTGCTTTCTTACTAACACTGTGGCGAAGCACTGCCTTTTGGGAGCAAACAGAAGGGAAACTCTCAAGATGGATACAGTCCAAGAAGCAGCAGAAAAAAAAAATCTGTTGGCATGTCCAGCTGAAGGCCACAAGATCAAAGAGGCCCTCACCTGATACAAGCAGGTATCATGGCTTGCTAAGTTGTGGTGAGGGCAAAAGGGATGTTAACCTGACTCTTCTGAGTGCCAAATTTGACCCAGCAGGCACAGAAGAGCTGCATCAAAATGGCATGAAGCCATCTGGTGTGTTATTTCTCTCAGCACTATCTAAACACACACTTTTTATTGTGTTTTCACCAGATTCTGCAATACAGTTTATGGCAAGGGATGGCAAAAGGGACTGCTTGATGATGATTCATGTGTCCTGTTTTGTACCCACTGTGCTCTTTCTGTTTCCCTTCTCTAGAGAGCTCACCATGGTCAATGAGACCCAGCATACCTGCAGTGCCAGTTCCAGCTCCAAGTCCGACGGTGGCAGCAGCAGCGGGAGCGAGAGCTCCAAGGACAGTTCACGCTGCTCCACCCCAGTCCTCGATGCTGACCGTCATGAGCGGCTGCGGGAGAAGATGCGCCGACGGCAGGACTCTGGAGACAAGTGGTTCTCCTTGGAGTTCTTCCCTCCACGCACAGCCAATGCTGCAGTCAATCTCATCTCCAGGTGAGGGCTGCAAGGTGGGAGAGGGGAGAGATGAAGTGTCTTTGGTGGAGGGCTGGGAAATAGCTAATGAGGCAGGCTCTGCCCCATGCTCTGTCTCCCCTTCCAGGTGACGAAGCAGGTAATGGGGCTGTGCTTTTCTGCTGAGGAGGGTAATGGATACCAGGTAACTTGTCTTCCTTCAAGGCCCTGAAGAGTTAAGTGTCATGGTGGGGTTACTGAGGGAGCCAGCTTGTTTCCCCTCTCCAATGCTCTGTGAAGACTGAGCAATGCTGCTGTCATGCTGTGGGGCTGAAGCAGAATGCTGGGGGATAATAGGGCAGAAAAGTTACCTATTAAAAGCAGAGAATATTAATTGATGGACAGTGTGCCCAAGTCTCTGGAACAGAGATACAACTTGTTTCCAGAATCATCCAGCTACTATGGTTTGTGCCTCTATTACCGAGGCCTACAGTTTTAACCTCTGAGATTGGTATCCCTTTGTTACTGCTGTATGCCAGTGCCAGGTTTACTTTAAACAAAAAGGCCTGTTCCAACCCAGAGCAGTAGGGAAACAAGTTAGGGGAGTCTTTGTCTCGTCTCTTAGGCATAGCTGTGAACACAACAGAGAACTGGTCCATCTTCATATTTGTGGTCTCTACAGTCAAAGCTGGGAACAAGGGGTTGCAGCACAGTCGCCCATCTCAAAAGGAATGGGACTTGCACTGCTGTCTGTCAGAGGACAGAACAGTCTAATAGAGCATGCTGGGAGGAAGTTTATTCTACAGAGAACACTAAGTTGCCTCTTCTTTAAAGAGATTGTAAGCTCCTCACACAGCCTTAAAGGATTACTTTCCTTATTTACATTGGCCACTTGCTAAACTCCTAGTTCAACACTTTCTTGGTCTCTTCTGCTGCTGTCATCCAAGCTCTCTCTGCCTATTGCTGGCATTCCAGCAGTAAGTAAGATATCCCAGGCATAGAGAGGGGAGTTGGCTCCCTGGTAGGCTAACACAGCTTTAAAATCCACAGGTTTGACCGCATGGGAGCAGGTGGTCCCCTCTTCATTGACGTGACGTGGCACCCCGCCGGGGATCCAGGATCTGACAAGGAGACCTCTTCCATGATTATTGCCAACACTGCAGTCAACTACTGCGGCCTGGAGACCATCCTGCACATGACGTGCTGCAATCAGACCAGGGATGACATCACGGGGCATCTGCAGAAGGCCAAGCGGCTCGGGTTGAAGAACATCATGGCATTGCGTGGAGGTGAATCCTTTTGTCCTGTGATGCGTAGGGCTGCTATTGTGTTCAATTCCAGGGTAGAAATGGAGAAGAAAGATTCTGGAGGCTCCTTCTGCTGTGGGAATTAAATGTTGAGACTGTATTTCACCTGATCCTTTTGTTAGCAGTCCCTCCAGCTCAAGGGTGGACAAAAGCAGTCCATGGGTAAAACTGGAAACTTGGAGTTTCATCTTGTCTTCCTGTTGGTGGCAGGAGGTTTCTACAGCAGTAGCAGATCTGAGTCCAGCAAACAGCTGGAGAGATGTGCATCTGTTCTCTTTTCAGATCCTGTTGGTGAGGAATGGGAGGAAGAAGTAGATGGTTTCAACTATGCTGCTGACCTGGTTAAGCACATTCGCAATGAATTTGATGATTACTTTGACATCTGTGTGGCCGGTAAATGTCTGTCTGTACAGAGTGTGGGGTATGGTCTGAAAGAGGGAAATCAGCTCGGCAGTCCTGCTCTGGACATGGGCTGTGACAGCACAGTCAGATTGGCTATTTTCTAATTTCTAGTGTGTTGTCCTGATCACCAGGGTTTCACTTTTTTTTCCTTTCCCCCCCCCCCTTCCTGCCAAAGGCTACCCTAAAGGTCATCCTGAAGCAGAGAGCTATGAGGCAGACCTGAGGCACCTGAAGGAGAAAGTCTTTGCTGGGGCAGACTTCATCATTACACAGCTCTTCTTCCGCTCAGAAACCTTTTTCAAGTTCATGAAGGACTGTCAAGCCATTGGCATCACCTGCCCCATTATTCCTGGCATCTTCCCCATACAGGTGAAATGCAGCTGTTCTGGTTTGGGGAGGGATATTCCAGGGTGTTAGATGTTTGTGGGTCAGAGCCTGAGAGAGATCTGTAAATATCCTCCACAAAATTTCTGAGAAATGAGGTTGCTAAACATATGATAAATCTATAGGTGTTTTGCCAAAGTAAACTCTTAGGCGTGTAATAACAAGCTTAGAAGGTTTTCCTTGCCCATATAGTAGAGAGGGATATACAGGACAAGTCTACCAGTCCTAAGGTGCTAGTCATCACTGTCAGCGTGCTGGGCTCAGGCAGCGAGTAAAGGAATGGGAAGAAATCACGTAAAGTGACATGACCATGACTATGCTACCATCCTAGAGATGGGGCCTAGGAGTAGAATCCAAGAGCCCCCAGTTCTAAGTCTCCTGGCACAAAATTGAGATCAAGTACCTGTGTTTATGGGATGGATATCAGAAAAGGGCCTTGGAAAAATGAGAATCCCCTGCATCCTCATCCAGGGTTACCACTCCCTGCGCCAGCTGGTGAAGCTCTCCAAGCTGGAAGTGCCTCAAGAAATCAAAGATGTGATCGAACCCATCAAAGACAATGATGCAGCTATCCGGAACTATGGGGTGGAGCTGGCAGTGTCCATGTGCCGGGAACTGTTGGATAGTGGCATGGTGCATGGGCTCCATTTTTACACCCTCAATCGGGAAGTGGCTACTACCGAAGTCCTTAAGCGCCTGGGCATATGGAAGGAGGACCCCAGGTAAGCAGAATATGCTGGGTCTCTTAGTCCCTCTTTCCACCCATCCAGTCTGCTGAAGGCTCAAGCAGCGGGTGGATTGGCACCTCTCATCTGGTGCTTTTTTTTTTTCCTTTTTAAGCACCTTTCTGCATTTAGAAGTTCACCCTTCTTGGGGACAGCTGAAGGAGATTTGGTTTAGTCAAGTGGCTTTAAAGTAGCATGTTCTGGAACTGTCAAAAGCTTAACTCTTAGAGCTGCCACTTGGAAGAAACATGTTTTTTGAGATCTCTCATAACCCTTCTTAAAGGCTAGGTGCTATGTAAGCTCCTGCTGTGGATTTCTGGGGTTCACTGCAGCTGACAAAGGGAATGTGGACTTCTCTTCAAGTTCAGCATGGACAAGAGGAAGCAGAAGGAAATGGATAGCTATTTTCTTGTTAAAAATAGCTTCACACAGTGCTTTTCCCATACCTCATCCATTTTCAGGTGTCAGTCCTGTACTGAACCGTTTAATAGACACCTACGGAGTATCGTGTGAGGGACCTGAATGGGAAAAGATTTTCCGTAAAGGAAGAAGAGTTTACTGTCCTACCTCCTGACAAACAGAACTCTTCTCAGCCCATTACTTGCGTTCTCCAGGGGCAAAGTTCTCCATGGGAAGGGTTTTGAGCCTGTAGTGTAAAGTCAGCAGAGGAACTGTATTAACGTCCGCTTCTCCCATGCAGGCGGCCTCTGCCCTGGGCAGTCAGCGCTCACCCCAAGAGAAGAGTTGAAGATGTTCGGCCCATCTTCTGGGCCTCTAGGCCCAAGAGTTACATCTATCGAACTCAAGAGTGGGATGACTTCCCCAACGGCCGATGGTAAGCTGTCAGCCTGCACTGGCAGTGGGCAGAGGTGTGGTATGAAAGCCTGCCCCACAATTGGTTTCTGTCATTAGTGGGTATCTGAGCACACTTTGGGCTTGACAAAACAGGTGGCTTCTTAAAGTGGTCCCCAGCTGCTTGGACTGGAATGAGGTGAGGAGAATGGCACCAAGATGGAGGCTTTTTGTCTCTGGGTGGATTTTTTTTTTTAATATTTTTCTTCCTGGGTGGCTGTTTTCCTGCATTACCAAATCAGTTCATCTTCCTCAGTGCCCTGTTAATCCTGTGTCTGCTCCCCTTACAGGGGTAACTCCTCCTCTCCAGCCTTTGGGGAACTGAAGGACTATTATCTCTTCTACCTGAAGAGCAAGTCTCCCCGGGAGGAGCTCCTGAAGATGTGGGGAGAAGAGCTGACTGGCGAGGAAAGCGTCTTTGAGGTATTCACGTGTTACATCACCGGAGAACCCAACAAGAACGGGCACAAGGTGAGTGATGGCCCAGTAAGGGATGGTCAGTGTGGCACAGACAATAGTACATATTTCCTCTTGCTCCTGGTACCACATTGCTGTTCTAGACAAGAACTGGCACTTCTCTGTCCAAAAGGGCTTGCTGAGATAGTGGCTGAAGGGAATCCAGCAGCCAGAGCTAGGGTTCAACATAAAAGGAAAGCTGCTACAGTATGACAGGATCAGTACTGACAGACTTCAGCAGTCATTCTTAGAGTTGCAGATATCCTGCTCCTTGAACCAAACCTTGGGAATTCTATCCTGAAGCAGATGTGGCACTTCTGAGTTCCTTCAACATTCAGATGGTAACCAAAGGGTTGTTATGCCTATTGTGAGCCATCCTTTCTCCTCATGGTAGGTTACGTGTATGCCTTGGAATGATGACCCTCTTGCTACTGAAACCAACCTTCTGAAGGAGCAGCTGGAGAAGGTTAACAGACGAGGAATCCTGACCATCAATTCCCAGCCAAACATCAATGGCAAACCATCCACAGACCCCATTGTAGGCTGGGGTCCCAGTGGGGGTTATGTCTTCCAAAAGGTAACGCACTAATCTGGGCTAGGCAGCAGAGTTATGACCCAGTTTGGTCTCTGTTAGGTAGGGACGTTTCACCCAGATAATCTTTCTGCCCACTCCTTATCTTAATGCCTTCTTGCTGAGATGAGCCAAAGCTCCTTTGGTGTCTTAAGAGACAGACTGTGTCATTGCTATGGCTTACTTCATAGCTGTTTCCCTCACCTCAAACCATCTCTTGAACATCTACAGAGTTTCTTGGTTTTACTCTCAGCAAGTAATTATTGGTAACTTTTTTCTAGAGCAGGGCAATGAAGTTTTAGATACAAACACATGCCTGCCCACTGCATCTGATCCCATTCAGTGATGCAGGAAGCACCCAGGTTTTTCATAAAGTGGGAATCAGTGAGGTGGTATCTCTACCACCCGGCCTCTCATGGTAATAACTGGGCATTTAAAAATTTCTCTCTCTGTCCTTCTCTATGGCAGAGTTCTTCAATTGCTCCCATCCCACAGCACAACTGCTGTGCTGTTCAGACAGCTTCCAGGTTCCTTGTCTGGCCTGCCAGCAGTCTTATCTGCCATCCCTGCCTCCTACTGTCATGCATTTTCAGGCCCTAGAGCCTTGCCACTAATGGCTGTGATAGGAATCAAGGTAAATGCCAGGCAAATGGCTCAGACCAGGAAACAAAGCAGCCTTGTTCAAAAGGGATTCAAACCGCTATAGCCATGAGACCAGCAGATGGCAAATGCAGTTATGTTTTCAAAGGAAAAAATTCCCCCGAGGTGAGGGGAATCCATCATCTCACACAATAGCCAGGAAATAGGGGGAGGGGAGGCGGTTGTTGGGAGCAGCCAAGCACAGAGTAGCCGTAGATGGAGCAAGTACAGAATTAGGTTGTATAAGCACACAAGGAGAATTGTAAACAAAAGATAAGGACTGGGAGTGGTTAGGGTGCTTGGGAGAGCCAGCCGTGACCTCAGACCTGCGCCCACCAGACTGGGCTGTCTTGGCAGGACACTGCTGCCCATAGGGCACCATGTAGAACAGAGGTCAAGCTTAGGTCTTGTCCAAGCACTCTACACTGTCTGGCACAGTGCTGTGGTGACGCTCTCCAGAGCTTATTTCACCCTGCTTGCTTACATGGGTGAAAAACAGGAATAGCATAGCTTTTGTGAGCTGGCTTCTCCTGAGCTGTTAACTCTGCTCTCCCTACTTTTTATCCCTTTCCCCCCAGCTCTCTTACTAATTTGCTCTGCCCCTTGCTCAAGCATCCACTGTCGTACATGTTTCTGGGCATGAACATAGAAGTCTTAAGGTGTCTGGCTTCCAAGCAGCCAAGACAGCACAGCTGTTCTCTTGTTTGCTTGTATGTGTCCTAGAGCTGCAGTGAGTAAAGGCTCTTGCTCTCTTTGTCCTTCCCCATCCCTCCCTGTAGGCATACCTGGAGTTCTTCACCTCCAGTGAGATCGTCACGGCACTGCTCAAAGTGCTGAAGAAGTACGAGCTGCGAGTGAACTACCACATTGTCAATGTCAAGGTAGGCTGTTGGTTACAGGACACTTTCCTTTCACCGCCCTAGGAGAGAGGGATGTATCAAAGATTCAGTTATCACTGAATGAAGTGGTACATGAAGGCTGATGAAGGGAAGGGAAAGTGAAGTCAGCTGTGATATACAGCAGCTGTCTGATCTTCCAACAAGGGGAGAGTAAATGTGCTGGTCCAACTCACTCAATCCCTCTTCCAGCAGTTGCTTCAGAAAGGTTTTCCTTCCTTTGGCAGGGCCAGAATATCACCAATGCTCCAGATCTGCAACCCAATGCTGTCACCTGGGGCATATTCCCAGGCAGAGAGATCATCCAGCCCACTGTAGTGGATCCTGTAAGCTTCCTCTCTTGGAAGGTGAGTCCTGCCTCCTGCTGGACACATTGCTGTGATGCCTTGGAAGTTCAGAGTGTCTGGTTTGGTTTAATCCATGACACTTCTCACCATCGAGTACTGTTGTGATAGTGGCTTTGCAGAGGTCCAGATATTGCTCCTCCTGCTCCCTCAGTGTAAGGAGAACTTTGCTCTGGCAAGAGCTCCTCACAGACACCAAGTGCCCAGTAACAGGAGGCTTGGGAACTACTGCTGTCGCTGCTGGGCCCCAAAGCTCTGGGCAGTAGCTCTCCCTCCCCTCTTGCACGCGCAGGGGCAGCATCGAGCCGCTGTACAGCAGATGCGGCTCCTTTCAGCTCTGGGCACTTCCCACTCAGTGCAAAGCATGAGCCGCCCTTGCTCCGCGTGTGCGGTTTTTACTGGGAAGAAACAAACATGCGTGATGCTGCTTGTCCTAAATAAAATAACATGATAATGCAGCTCTGTAACGTGTATTACACCATTGCCAGCATTTTTTTTTTTCCTTGGCAGGATGAGGCCTTTGCACTGTGGATCGAGCAATGGGCCAAGCTCTATGAAGAGGAGTCACCCTCTCGCATGATCATCCAGTACATCCATGACAACTACTACTTGGTCAACCTGGTGGACAATGACTTCCCACTTGAAAACTGCCTCTGGCAGGTTGTGGATGATACTTTTGAGCTGTTGAACTCTCCAACTCAGCAGTGAAAATTCCTCTTCTAATCCTTTACTTCCTCCTCCTGTCCACTGACTTTGCGAGGGGATAAAAAGCAGCTGCTGTGCTGACGGTGAACCACACACTCCTAAACCCAGTGACCAGGCTAGCTCTCCGCTCTACCCACACTGCATGCCTTCTGTCCACAACACAAAGGCTCCCTGACCCTTTCTCACTGAAAACAGCCAGAACTACCTGAACCTCTGGGCTGAGGCTCTAGACTGAGCTTGAAGGCCAGCTCTGCAGGATGAAGAGGTGCTAATTATGGCTTTGTGGACTACAATAACAGGAGAACTCTTGTGCATCAGTGTTAGAAAACTCAGTGGGATTCTGGTAACTTTCTCATGCTAGAAATGCTGCCTTGGAGGCAGAAACACTCCTGTCAGCAGTTCCTAGGCAAGGAGACTATGTTGGCAGTTACCAGCCCTGAAATGAAGCACAAGTTGCTTTACACTGCACTCCTAAGATACATTTCTTCATGACTGATCATATCAGGCTCTCTTGCACTCACTCCAGAAGAAGGTTCAAATTTTCCTCCTGAATTTTCTCCTCCTATTGTATTTCCTGTGTTCTCTTTAACAGGAATATGTGAATTTCACTTCTGGATAAGATTGAGTAGGAATCACACTACTTCTTAGATTGAGTACAATAAAATAACAAATACAACTGTCTCTTGTACTAGGCCATATTCTTTTAAGCCCAGACTTCTAAGCAAAGACTTACATTGTTTGCAAACTTAACAGCCTCGCCCAAGGGAAAAATTTAAGAAAACCAATTGTTTCTGGGGCAGTTCTGCCTTTGCTTTTCACCATGTGATCTAAAGCATGGACAAAGCTCTGTGGTAGAGCAGAGAAAGCTTAAATCCTAGAATTTACAAACAGCAACCAGCTATAACCTTTGGCTCAGTTCTGCAAGGTCACAGGAGTTATGGTGGTCCTTTTCCAGTGCTTGCAGGGAAGGACACCCTATCTTTCCTGACCTAATGACTGTTAACCTCCTTACTCCCTGCAGCATTGAAATAAGGGGTTGGGGGAGCTACAGTGGCTGCTTTGTGTACTTAACAATCCTGCAAAGCTACCACAGGCTAGGAAAACAAGACCTCAGAGCAGTTCCCAGTAGGATTTTGAGATCCCTGCCATGCTGTGAGCATCTCTTTCAAAAAAGCAAGGAAGAAAAGCTTTTTCCAGATTCTTCAGACCCTCTCATTACAGCTCTCTGAGACTGGGCTCATATATCCAGGGTAATTACAGGGCATCAATCACAGAAGCACGTAATGGGAAGGCTGGGGGTCAGACACGCCTGTCTTGCCTCAGCAAAGCTTTTGGTGCTCAGCTGTTCCCAGCAGGTTTCTTCACCCCTAGCCCATTCAGCACAGAAAGGAACCAGCAGGAAGCAGTCAAGAGGTTGGCCACCCACTGAAAGACTTAATGAAGAGCTAGCTGATCGACAGAGAAAGGGGGAGGAGGTGGGAGCCATGTGGGAATCCCTCCCCCCAGGGGAACCCGAGCCAAATCTAAAAATAAAGACCTGTGTTTGCACCTTCTGAGGATAGTCCAGACTTTGGAACCAATAGGATGTAGCATTTGCAGAAGCAGACTCCTGTTCATCTCTTTAAGACTGATGTATTTGCTTACTCCCCTGTGTGACACTAAACTATCCAGGAAAAAAAGCTGAGTAAAGGGAGAGCCTATAAGGTGGGGTTTTGACCTTTAATCAGAACTCCAGAATATCAGGGTCCAGAGGAGTAGGGAATGCAACCTCACTACAAAAGGGAGTAACTTCTCAAATTAGTGCCTCTAGGGAGGTAGGATATCAAGTCCTTTAAAGAGGAACATTCACTAGGTACCACCTCTTCCTGGTTGTTCTTCCATGCTTGTGGCCTGCAGCACTGCTTTTATCATGTGAGCAGCGCATTTGCTTTCTTGATTGCAGGAGCAGCTCTTTGTTGTGACAGCCAGCTGTATCCTCCGTGTCCTGAATGGAGCAGCAGCTGCAGGCAGGGCCCCACCACTCACCAGCATCCTTTGTCCTTGAGCTGGAATGCTGTTAGCTGCCGCCACCTTCCAAAGGCCTTCAATAGTAAAGTGGACAAATCAAATACCCTGTTACCCTTGAGGGGTTGCAGCCACCCTCACAGTACTGTAAACACAGTTTTTCCTCTAGCAATAGCTATGCCAACTGCCTCACCATCCACCCAGAGCCCTTCCCTGTCTTCCCTATGTTCCTATAGCCAATAAGTGCAGAGTACAGATTAATGCAGGAAAAGTAAATGCCCTTCTGCCCTCTAATTTCAGTACTTGCTCTAATTTTAAAGAAGGGCCTAATCCTGCATGGATCTTTGGGAGGCAGGCAGGGGAGCAAACCAGCTATTCGAGCTCTAAGGCTTTGCCTGCTCGCTCAAGTTTATAGCGATTTGCCTGCCCCTGGGTGCAAGTCAGCACAGTCCTTCTGCACCGATGTGGAGCCTGTTTCTTCCCTGAGCGGACTCTCCAGAGGCAGGGGATTAGTGGATTAACATCTCTGGTGACAGTGGGGAAGGGGGCACATGTCAGGTAAATTGACTGCTGACACAAAGCTTTGAAAAACACCCGAAGATGAACCCATATAAAGCTGGAAGCTATTTTCCTTTGTTAACAGGCAAGTCCCATTCCTTGATGTATTCAACTTCTCCCTAAGCAAGTGCTTTGTGCAGGGAAGAGAGAGACAGGGAACACCAGTTGTCCCTTCGAGGTGCTGTTTGGTCCAATGAGGTCCACAAAACTAAAGCAGTCATAAATTCTTACGTGAGATAGTAGGCTTCTGGCTTCCCCCTCCAAAAAATTCTGCACCACACAGCTTTGCAAATATCGCCGTCTCCACACCCTCCAGGCCTTTTCTATCAGCTGCTGCTGGTCCTGTCAGGAAAAGACAGTGTACAGATTAACTGGGCACTGGTAGGCAAACTACCCCACTTCCCTCCAGTCCCATCTTGCTTCCAGTTGCTTTCCTGGGTTCTTCTTGAGCGACTTTGCATTGCTAAGGAACAAAGCTGACTACTAACAAAGTCCTTGCTGAATTAGTCTCTGGCAAATACTGTGGCTAATTAAGTCACCGTACCCTGGGGAAAGGACAGTGCTCCAACATAGCTCCTTGCTGACTATGGATGTGCCTGCTACATGTGCGTCATCTTGTCCCATGGGCAAGTCAGAGCACATCTTGCACAGCTAATGCCCAGGAAGCCAGACAAAACAAGGGTCTCTTCCATAGGTAGCTAGGGCCTGAGCAGAAGGAGAAGCCAAATGACAGCACTTGGTAGGCTGTGGACAACACAGGGAGGTAGCGGGAACACAAATGAGGATATAGATTGTAATACTTGCTGTGAACTTTGTGCACAGGCTACAGACAATCTATACAAGTCATCCTGTCTCAGTTTCCCATCTGGTAGGAAGGGGCAAAGCACAACAAATGCTATGCTGGCAAAGAGAAAGATGGAAAAAGTAGCCACAGCAGCAAACTAGGATTTCTGTTGCACACTGGTATTTGTTAAATCCCCAGGTGTCATCTCACAGGACATAAGCGAGGCTGCAAGCAGAGCAGGTTGCCCAGTAACACCCATCACTGCCACCCCGGTGGCAGACACTCACCAACACCTGAGCCAGTATCACCATCCTGCTGGCTTCTTTCCATTGATGCCACTCCCTGGCCAGGCAGTGCAGTCTCCTGTCACGCTGCCACCGACGAAGTCTCACCGTGTGATGCCACCACCTCAGACACTTCCTCCTATAGGCAAGATGGGAAAATAAGCTTTATCAGCCCAACAGCCCTACAAGGGAGTCCTTCCCTGATGGCAGCAACAAGAGGAAGCCCAGAGCCCTCCACTCCACTTACTCAAGCCACTTCTCATCCCAGTCCTCCAAGTCCACCTCTTCTTTGTTCTCCTGGATCCCTGCATGTGCAGAAGGTCCTACCACACCAGGTCTCTCTACCAGGTGAGGGAGCTGCAGCCTTTCAGCCCTGTTTTGGTTTCTGTAAATCTCCAACCAGCGGTGAATGGCACTGGGAAAAAGCCCAGGATGGGCAGCTGGTGCTGAACCCTTTTCTCTGCTGCTTCTGCTTTCTAGGAAAGAGTAATCACACAGGAGCTATCCTCGGTGCTACATACGGAGAGATAAGAGCTGCCAGCAGTCCTTTGTCCTCTGGCTGCTGAAGCAACCCACAATCAGAGTTTGACTGCCATGAGCACCTACTCCACAGAGGAATCCCAGTCATCTGGCCGGCGAGCACTACTCCCCTTCCCTCCTCACGCACACTCCCCACACAGCCCCACGGAAGGAAGAGAGGAGGGAGCATCTTACTCATGGTCCAAGACAGAGACATCTTCCTGCTCTTCCTAGCACCTATCAGGGTACTGCACTGCCGTGAGCACTGGGAAAAGGCAGCTGCTTTTGTCCAGTAGTTGCAGGCCTGCAAACAGAAATAACACAGCTGCAGGCAAGACTAAACACAACGTGCACAGACAGCACACACACAAACTAGCCTTAGAGATACATTTACGTTCATATCCCTGCAGGTAGTTTAATGTGCTAGACCCCAGGCTGGAAACTGCACAGATGAGATCCCAGCAGGACTGACTCAGCCCTTCCAAATCAATCGACATCTTTGTGGTTTGCTAGCTGTGAGTCTTTTGAAAAAAGCTGCAACTCTGACAGCTCGCTCGGCTCTGCAGGGACAGTGATTATCCCATCTCATCTTTGAGCAGAGAGGAAGGAGTGCCCTCATCTCTCTGGTCAAAATGTCCCCATTCCTCATTGCTGTGCTCCAGATGGTTGCTGCAATCAGTGCCAGATTATGGTGATGAAGTTGTGTGCACAGTCTGCAAAGAATATCAAGGCAGGGACTGAGACGATGAGTCAAACCAGGTTTTTATACAAGCCTTGTCACTGTAGCTCAGTGACTCACTAGGGTCTTCACGAGAGAACAGGCAGTCAGCTGCCTCCTTCACCTTTTCTTACCTGTTTTACTGTAGCCACAGATCCTAGGCGCAGGGCTTGCTGTCCTCTTGAGGCCAATCGCCAGCGGTGACAGGCTTTACCCTGAGGGGGTTCCTGCCACTTGTTGTTTCTCTCTCCCAGCACCCGCTGTTTAGCTCTCAAGAACTTCACCCTCCACTCAGTAAAGCTCACAACTAGGAGACGGTGCTCTCTGACCCTTTTAAAATGAGAGAGGGCTTCGTGCCTCCTCAGTCTATGAGCAGTGACCTGGGTCCAGCTGACTAGGCACCTGAAAAACAGTGCAAGCACAGAAAAGCAGCAGATGCCTCAAGTCACATTTCCATGTCAGAACTGAACAGGCTATATAATTCCACCTTCTCATCCCACCCTGCAGTGTCACACCTAAGTGGTCATAGCGAGCGAAAGAGCATTCAACAAGAAAAAAAAGTCAGGTTTTTTATTCCTTCTGCAATCAATATTTATCTACCTTTCTCCATGTTACTTATTTTTCCAGTGCCCCATCCATGGGAGGTGCAGTTCAGACTCAATGACAGTTCCTTTCTGCTAAAAACTTGCCCTCATTTTACTTCACATTCCCAGCACTGTTACCTCTCAACTCCTCCAAGCCCAGGAGTAGGTCTGCTTACTCCTGGCCCTTTTAGTATTTCCTCCTCTTCAGAGGTCTCTGCAAACTGAATGCCATGTTATGCTATGTTTTTACTTTGCCTACAGAACAAACGCTTTTCCTAGGCTGCCCTGCTGCTACGCATAGTGGATCCCTTGAAAAAAAGAAAGGAATTAAATTAAATTAGTCGGTCACCAATCCTTCTCTGTGCCAGCAGCTGACCTTTAGGATGATGCCCGAGGAAGGCTTTTTTCTTCTGGGATGAGAATAAAACTGCTAAAATCTCCTTCTGCATGGAACCCAGCAGACTCCTTAAGCTTGCTTGCTGCAGAACCAGGCTGTATTTAAGACAGCAACTTGTGGTCATGATTCAGGTTTTATTTTTTTCTTGCCTGAGTACATGGGATGTACAACTAGAATCTTCCCAGAGACAATTTTATTCCAAAAAAAATCAATGTCTACAGGAGTTACTATTAATAGCACTGTAAATCTGCACCCACAATAATCTCTCTGTATCTTGCAGGCTGATGCACAGGAGGCCAGTCTCCCTCAGGAAAGCCAGAAGCCAATCTGCTTTTAACTCGTGGCTTATCCTTTTGGTTCCTTGTTCCACTTGGACTTTCATTATGCAAATCAGCCCACTGCACCATAGGGCAGAGGTGTAAATATCCTCTGCCTGGCAGGCTTCTCTGAAGATCAAGAGAATCTATTGCAGGTTATCCTAGCATGAAAAATGCCCCCCTCAGAAGAGACAGGGCTCAGCCTGTACCATGTCCAGGTGAGAAATTAGAAGCGGTCTCTCATCAAAGGAGAACTCAGGAGGAAGATTAATGGTGGAGACACACTCTACAGGAAGGAGTAACATTAAGGACTCTTCTCAAACACACTTCCCATTAGGGTGCCACCACACAGATTGATTTGCAGAAGAAAATGCAATATAGTGGGGTGAGGGCAGAGTCTAAGTACCACAGCCACTAAGGTTTTACTGGGTTTTTAGTAGCTCTTTCCTCTGTACATCTTTGTCTCCTCTCAGCCTGAACCTGCAAGTCAAAAGGAAACCTGCCAGAGCCAAACCTACACTTCTTATGCCTTCAATTAATATTTGGTATAAATAATCTTATTCGTTCTTCTCCTGCTAAATTATCTCAAAGAGAACCACCTGAACAATTCCTGGTTCACTGCACCTGGACACTTTGCTGCGCTTCAGGCAGACAGTGGCCTCAGACAACACACACCACAAACAAAACAGATTTCAAGGAGAAAGCCATTCAAGAACAGCTAAGAGAGGAAAGACGTTTTTAATGACTGGCAGCAGGCACCTTGCTCTTCAGATTAAATTGTTGTGTTTTCACGATCTGCACCATAAACTAAAACTCAAAAATATACTACAGCTTCACCTACATTGTAGCTAACACCGAGACAAATTGAATATCATGGTTCTTCCCTCATAGGCTGTACTGAATATTGCTATTCTGCAGGAGTATATTGAACTCAATTTTTCATGTTAGTTTAAATTAAAATCAACACGCTGTATCCAGAATCGAAAAGATTTAGGTTTGTAAACATAAGACCTCTGTAAGACCTCTGCCCAGTATTCCCTTCAGCAAATATTGAATAATTCCAGTAGAAATGAGGCTTTCACTTTTTTAAACTATACAAATCTGTTAGCATCTCCCTTGCTTATTTTACAAATACCACACTGCGTAACTAAGACTGAACAGAAGTTCTGGAAAAAAAAAGTTTTGAATGAGATGAGGAGTGGGAGGCTGTGGGTAACAGAACCCTCAGTGTAGGGGCACCCCCAGGGAAGCACTCTTACAGAAGCCCCATTCAGGTCTGAATACACTGGAAACAAACCTGTGCAGGAGAAGACGTTCCCAGAATAAAGCAGCATATTTCTGCTTCCTTGTTTGGCAATACCATGTCTGCAGGACAAACCTCCTCTTCTCCTGGCAGCTGTGCTGAGCCCATCGCTGCTGCAGCGCTCTCAGACCACGCTTCCCTGTGAAAGAACAAAAGAGCTTGCTGGGCTGAGCTCAACGATTTTTTTCCCATCACAGAGTCCAAACAAGAGCAAAGAATCTGTGCACATACCAAGTGGGACCAGACTTTCTAAGATTTTCTGTTCTCTCTTTAGCAGGAGCATCTACCCCAGCATGAAGGATGACAAAACAGCGTGGCATGTGTCCTGCTTATAACCACAAGAAGGCAGTGGCACAGACACTCACTGACTCCTGGACTAGAATGTGCCCCTCCAGAGGAGCAGTGCACAGAGTTACAACCAGAAGTGGGCCTTTCTCCATCCCAACCATTCCCACAGCATCCCTCTCCTACAGACCTAAGTGCTGCTGTAGGATGGGGTAACTCACTTTGCCAGCAGGATCAGCAGTGATCTGGTGAATGTGAGACCTGAATCGCTGGTCAGCTTCCACTTTCTGGGTCAGTCTCTTCTTCCACAGGCTGAAAGCCACCTGGCAGCAATGAATTTGATATTTTAGGGCTGCTTCTGCTTTCCGGTTCTTATTTTCCACGACCCAGTGGTGCCAGCTGAAAAAGGCTCTGAGAAAGGCAAAGGTCATTGTACTAACTGTAGGAACAACACACAGATTCACAGCCTTCTAACTGAAACTTTAACAATAAACATACACATGAGGGAGTTTAGGAAATAATCTGCTCTGTTAACATTCTTTCCCCATTAAATGTTGGGGGAAACAATGGACAGGGCCAGTAGTTGGGAGTAAGGTGTTCTGTCCTGGCTGTGCCAATCCAGCTGTGCTCCTCAACTTTCAAGTGAGTAGAGAGCAAGGCCAGTTCAGTGGATAGAAAGTTACCAAGGCTTATTAGCAGCAGTGCTGGGCTTGCTCTACTTTGTGTGGCATCCCATCAAAGCAGAAATGATTGTGTTCAGGTATTTTGAAGCAGGAAAAAACCCCAAAATGATGGAATACAAAACTCTCACTGAAGACAAAAAAAGATAGCTAGAGGAAGAATAGGGGTTTTTTTAAAGCAAGTGTAGAGCTCTCAAAACAGACAGCTTTAGGAAAATTCCAGAAAGCACAATACCTACCGAGACAGCTGAATGAGCCTGCAGTACTGCTGGGCTTTTACAAGTTGCTGAGTCCGAGCTGACCAGACAATGAAGCAGCTCTGCAGGCAGCGTTTCTCTGCTTGGTCGCAGCAACTCTTCACCTCCTTGTCAGAACTACAGTCCTGTCATCCAGAAAAGCATAAAAGGGCCTTGAACTGCTGCTGTAACACAGTTACTCCATGCAGCTCAGCCCTTTCTCCTTACTGCTGTCACGCCTATGATTGCCTAACTCCCTGTTGCTAACCCACACACACCACATGAACACCCAGATATGAGGGTCTAAAACATTCTTTTTAAACCCTTGACTGCTGGCCAATTTCCAACTCAGCTGGCAAATGGTAGGGAACAGTTACCCTGACAAATGCCTCAATCTCCCAAACCTGTTGAGAGGGAAGAGAGCAAAGACAAAAAAGCAGTGAGACCATCCACATGCTGACAGTGAAACCCAAAGGCTCTTTGCTAAACTGGGCTATGCAGAAAACACTCATACATCTACATGCATCACACTGCTTTTCAACCCTACCTCTTCCCAGGCAGAATAACTGGTGAGAGACTGGACATTATTGTCTGGACTCTGCAGTGCCAAAGACTGGAACTGACCTCCTACAAACCAATTTCTTCTGCAAGGCAAAAGTGTCAGGGGAAAAGAGAAACAAAGAAGATGATAAAGTATCTGGAAGGAAAGTGTGAGGCGACATAAGGGACTATCCAGAAGTAAGGAATTCAGCCAGACCAAACAAGGGGCCACTGCTTCAGCATCCCAAGGAACCAGTCTCCAACTCACCTAGATCCAGTAGTTCGTGGAGGAAAAGAGTTCTGCAAGTACAGCTCCCCACCCAGCTCAGCTGGCAGCTCTGCACACTGGTGTAGCTGCAGGAACGAACTGTAATACGGCATGTGTGCAACATCCTCAGCAGGCAGAACGGAGGAGAAGCTCTGCTGGCTGCTGTCACTAAAACTGTATTCCTGCAGGTATGGAGGGAAGGACACGCTGTGAGGTAAGTGTCCTCACAGTGGTATCACTCAACTAACAGTTCTGCCCATGCCATTTGAGGGTGGTGAGGCATTGGAACAGGTTTCCCAGAGAAGCTGTGGATGCCTCATCCCTGGAAGTGTCCAAGGCCAGGCTGGATGAGGCTTGGGGCAACCTGGTCTAGTGGAAGGTGTCCCTGCCCATGGCAGGGGGGTTGGAACTAGACCATCCTATGATTCTATGATTTACTCCTCTTTTTGGCAAGGATTCACGGAAATCCAGGATGCATCCAAAGGAACTGCAGGCTAGCAAGTACAGCTCTGGTGTGCAAAGAAACAGGTGATAGGAAAGTTGTATCTACACTAGTTATTTCTATACTGAGAAAAGGGGAAATGGGCATAGGCATTTTCTCAGTGATGAGGGTCTTTGTATCTCATCCCTTCCACTCTGCAGCCACAGAGGCAAATGCACAAGAGAACCTCACTAGCTCAGCACCTTCCCATATCACTAAATGATGAACCAGGAAAGGCACAGAGAGAAATGACTATGATTTCTGATTACACTTAAACTCCAGAACTCTACAGGCTGTCCTCTTCAAGCCTAAATACTAAGCACGGTTTGCTGATGACAGTATCATGTTGAAGCAGAAGTTTTCCCCCAAAAAAACCCAGCAATTTACTACCTCAGAGCAGTGGGGATGTATGAAGACCTTCTCACCTTTTCCAATGAGCTTTGAGACGCAAGAGTAGCTGAAGCACTGCTGTCAAAGCCAGAAGATGCTGAGAGGTCCTCAGAAAACAGCATGGCGAGAGGTTTTTCATACACAGGACTGTGCGAGTGCTCAGGACTTTGTTCAGTTGTCTTCACCATGAGACTCTTTTGATGCCATAATTTCAGAGCTTTTCTGAGTTTACACTGCCCCAAAGACTGAGAGAAAGAACTGAGACACAAGATATTGAGACAGCAAAGTGACATCAGAGGGGGACACTAGTACAGACATGATGGATGACAGATGGTAAAATGGGTCCTTCCAGAAGGAAGTGGACACTACTAATGAGGGCAGGGGTCAGGGAACTGGCTCTTCTTCACTCACTCAGCTCTGTGATGCTTGCACAGCCTTGCTTTCCACAGCAGATACACCCTCTGGAGCATCACCTTTTGGCAGAGGTCATCAAGAGAGTAGCCTGTCTCCTCCGGAAACTGTCCCTCTACAGTCCACAATGGCTGATCTTCATGCCTCTTTATCACAGTCTTGTCAGCTACGGAGCTTATGACCGGTCCTTAAGCAGTTAGAGAGTGACAAGAAATGAAGTTTGTCAGAAGGCATTCCTAAGAAACTCAGCCCAGCCCTCAAAATGCTTCTTTTTAGCAAGGTTTAAGACCTTCTGCTAGGTTTATGAAGCAGAGCAACAAATCTCCCTGTAGCTTCACTGACACATCCAGAACAACTAGTCCTCTGCCCACTCTGGTTTGTTAACACCATGTAGCATCTGAATCTCTCTGTTTTCAAGCTGTTTTCAGCTAGTTTTCACCATACAAAAAGAGAAGCCTAAGCACCTCCAACCCTACACTCTGCGCAGACCCCAAGCTGCTCACCATAATGTTGCCTCCATTGTAGGAGGAAGAAGTTCACCACTGCCTGCTTATTGCCTTCTCTGACCTGCAGCATCTGAACCCACTGCTGGAAGCATTTCCTCAGTGATACTGCTCTGAGATGGGCCAGGTTGCACCTGTAAAGTGCCTTCTGCTCAACAGCCTCCTTCCATGCGCCGAAGCACCTAAGAATACCAAAGGAAAATAAAACCATATAGAAAACCACATGTACAAGCTTGTGTTTCCTCCTGAGACTGGGTTTAGTTCACTAAAAACAGACAGAAGCTGTCATCTTCTGAGCTTCTCTTTGTTTAGTTCATTAAAAGCCACTGTCATGCTTAGAGCACAGCAGCACAGTGGGTGCTCTTGAGATTGGTCCTTCAGGACATCAAAGGTCATGACCAAAAAAGCTTTGGCAGTGCAAAGGAGTTAAGTCATGTCTTTGGTTGCAGTAGTTCCTTTTCATGCTTCTATCCCTACTTTCATCTTTATTAATTCCTAAAACAAAAGAAGGGATTGAACACCACATCACTGTCTGGGTTGGCTCTGACATTCCTTGGACTTGCAGAAGAAACAGACTTTTCACACAAAAAAAGACTTCATCAACTTACCTGGAGACCATGTTTCTTTGGATCTGAGTTTTCAGTGCTAAAATCTGTTCCATTTCCAAGCATCGGGAACGCCACACCCAGAAAATATTTCTTAGCTGCTTCTTTTCCAGTAAAGCACGGGCTTCCAAAAGCCTGGCTTCCTCTTGGCTCAGCAGCTCCTTCTGCAGGCGCCACAGTCTGAAAGCTGCTGTGTTGCAGGGCAGGGAGAGATTGACAGGAAGAAAAATAACTTAGAAGATCTTCAATCAGTTTAGTGTCACACAGCAAACATCCTCTAGCTGGACTCCAGCTGTCTGAGAAAAGGTGCTTAGGGGAGGCAGCTCGCATCGCTGGCACAACAGCATCTGCTGCAGCTCAGTTAATACAAGGACAAGGCGAAAGGTGTATGACAAGGTGAGTGGGTGACCCTCCACTATCACAGATAATGGCACAGCTATTTGCAGAACCAGGTTCTGAAAGAGTGAGGTCAAAGCAACAACCAGACATAAACCAAGAAACGTGATGAAACCGTCATTACACCCAAGCTGTTCCAAGGCTAGGGAATGTGTGCTTACCAGCTAGACGTCTCATATCTCTGATTCCTTGAGCTCTCCAGCAGAAGTCATCTCCTTTCTCCTTACGATGAAGTTGTGTCCACAGTTCTCTCTCCACCCTGAAAGAGTCACAAGCATGCTTTAACATCCATCTGTCCAAAGAGGCACTCTCAGAACTCCAGAGCCTTCCTTCTCCCTAGGCAGCTCTCTTTTTGCCTGGACTTGTCCTTCTGCCTTCAGAATCAGAAGGCACAACAAAAGGGTTTTCTTTTGACACCTCTACTGTTCTGCTAGAGACTGCAGTATTGCCTCACTCCAATCTCATTTACACCTGTAGCACTTATGCAGGTGATAGCTGAACTCAAGAAATGTACAGGAGTATTTCTGTCAGACACTCAGACTGTAAACACTAGTGGACAGAAGCTCTGAAATAGGATTGTTTAGTTCTTAAAACCAAGTGTTGCAGTCCTTATCTGCAGGAATACATCCAAAATACCTGGAAAGAAGTTTCCCACCATTTGAGAAAAATTTCTCCCTGTGTTTGCAAACTTCCACTTCTCCAAGATAACAGAAAGAGAATGCTCTCAACTTACCTACAAGCCTGCTCCGCTTCCTTTGAGTATCCCACTGTAAGCTGGTGCTGAGCTGAGGTTGTCATAGTTGCTAATCTTCCTACTCCAAAAACCCCCACTGATGAACTTCGGGTGTAAGAACATGGCTCAGGCTTTGCAGCTTGCTTCTTGCTCTGTTTTGCCACAGCTTCCTTCCACTGAAGAAGAAACCACGATTAGAACAAACAGCAGGCAGAGTATCAGGGTCCACATCACTCAATTTCACAGAGGGTACCCCTTCCTCTTCCTTACCAAAATAGGATTTCTGCCTTCTCTGCACAACAAAAAACTCAGGGCACCACTTCTACTTTCCCTAGCCAGTCCTCACCCTGCGGAAGCTGACAGCTAGCAGAGCCGAGGCATGTCTCTCCTGGGCTACCTCCAGCTGCATCCTCCTCTGGTGCACAGCCCACTGCAAAGCACCAAGGCCCTTCCGAAGCAGTCGCTGTCTGTAAAGCTGCCCGGCTGCAGCCTTTTTCCAGAGGATGTGTCTCCTCCACGCTTGGAAACACCTAGTTAGCATCTGTCTGTCACACAAGGGCTGGAAACTTAAAGAGAAAAAACCAAAAGTGAGCTCCAATTAACAGAAAGGAAAGTTAAACACAGCCAGGAGGTGGCAATCAGAGTTCAGTCATCAAGCTGAAAAGAAATATTTCAAATAATTCTCTCTAAAGAGGAGAAATTTGCAGCCTCACACCAAATTAAGGTACCACTGTTGCTAAATTGGTATCTATTTCAGACACATTTTATCCACAGATCACAACTTGTATCCCATCTCCTGCATAAGCCCAGTTCTTCATCTTCACTAACTATACAGCGAGCAGGCTGGTATTTACTGCACTGAAAAGTAGCATACATGGCACCAATGCTCTTCTATTGCTAGCAACAACCAAGGCTGAATTTAGAAGCTAGAATTTAAAAGATACAGAAAACATTTTTTAGAGCATGCTCCATTCTAGATGGCAACTTTTTGAAAACTACCAGCATACTCACACATAAACAGTCTTTTTACCTGTGCTTATTCACCTCCAACAACCAGAAGCTGTTCTCTGAGACCTGCAAATAAACAAAAGACAGTAACTCACATGATCATGCACACTGCTCTACTCTGTTGAAGAATTTGTGTCCAGCACGGCAAGTCATTTTGGATGAGACCAGAACTGACTCAGGGTAATGTATTATGTCAGATGCCTTTGACACTGCCTCACCATCGTTCTGTGAATACTCTTACATACTTCAGATATAGAAAAGCACAACAAAACTGAAATCTCAGGTCCCTGCAACTATGCGCAGAGTAGAATCATAGAATGGTTT
>NW_010253424.1:0-3769 GCF_000690775.1 Eurypyga helias
CGGACCACCGCCAGCCAAAAAGAATGATGCTTTTATTTTCCACAGAGTTTTTAAAGGTAACTTTGCTACATACTTGATGGATTTTTCTATCAGACTATACAGGTTCGTCTTCACGGAGTCCGACGTTGTACAACTGTAAAGTGATATGTTTGGTAGTGTATCTATAACGCTTTAAAAAGTTTTAGAGATTTTCTTCTTTTTTTTTTCCTTTTTTTTATTTTTTAAATTTATTTTTGGAATGTACAGTATATGAGGTAAAATTAAGATTACATTAAAAACTGTCTTCAATGCAGTTATACGCACTGAGGCTCAAAATGGCAAATACACTATTAAATGACTATCAAAAATAGGAGCTCATTTGAATTTTACTATGAAAAACATAAGTCACTGCAGATTAACTACAGTAACAAATCTTACCGTTTTTAGACATTCAACCGTAAGAAATCTCTGGGCTGTTACACGCAACCTCATTTGCACTGCCAAACATGGCACTTTTAAGAAGGTTCTAGAAAACATCAGTTATCGCGGTATCCTGCGGGAAGGTA
Source organism: Eurypyga helias (assembly GCF_000690775.1). Classification (NCBI taxonomy): domain Eukaryota; kingdom Metazoa; phylum Chordata; class Aves; order Eurypygiformes; family Eurypygidae; genus Eurypyga; species Eurypyga helias. The sequence goes on from NW_010253424.1 coordinate 546, forward strand.
TCAGCCTATACCGTACAAACGACGAATTCGAAATAAAATGTAAACATACAGTACATTTTAAAGACAGATCGTTCTCGCCACGTGGAGGCCGAGTTCTTCGCCTTTCAGGTTTCCTTGTTAAAAAAAGAACAAAACAGACCGAAATTCAGCAACATTATTCTACAGCACAGATCATTGGACGTATAAACAAGTACAATACATGCCCGTTCTAATATAAGAGAAATTCTTCAGAGATCTTCAAAGCACAAGACAGAGGTTCCTTTTTTTTATTATTATTATTAAGACCGACAGAAGTGTTTAATACCATTAAAAATGCTAAACTGAACACAACTAGAAGTCGTTAATGATCCACTATCTTGTAACTCAAATAAATTAAAACCAGCTAATTACAAAGTGTCTAACAAATAACGTAAGTGTGATGAGACGAGGATTTTTTTTTGTTTGTTTGTTTTTAAAAGATAGTTTTACTACAAGCTTTGTGTCACTGGCAATCCTCGACATCTAGCGAGATGTTCAACGGGATACTCGATAAAATTCAATCCGGTCATTCAAGAACTCACAAACGCAAGCTCACGAAACATCGATGAGTTATGCCATTGCAAAGTGCTCTAACGCAACATTAACTACATGCAATCAACAATTTGGTACAGTATCCAAAGAGACATTACATTAAACATTAGGATCTCAAGGAAAAAAAAAGCAGCTTTTAAGTTTTCTGGTGCAAATTACTACACGTCGTCATCTGATTGGGTGCCCCAAAGAAAGAAAGAAAGACGGAAAGAAAACGAACACAAAAAAAGGCAGTGCTTGATTGTGGTGGATATGGCAAGTGAGTGTCGGGGAAACGGCAAAAACTCAGTAATGGATTTTATCTCAAAAAAAAAAAATCTATTACCTAGCCAAAATCAGAGGGCACAGACATCTGTGTATAAACTGCATCCAATCAAAGGTCAACTTCGGAAATGTGTTTCTCGTTATTTAAATAGTAAGTCTAAGAAGTCCTCTCACACTCTCCCTTCTATGCTCGTTAAGAAGTAAAAGAGGCATTTTTGTAAGTAAACATCAAATCCTGGGGGTAAGATCAACCACTTGTGCCATCCCCTCGCAGTCTTTCGAAAAACGTCTACTTGCGGTGAAGAACTCCACATTTATCAGATAAGAAGCTTCCTTCATGCATACTCTTCCATCTGGTTTGTTATTTGCTGCCTGAGAAAAAGCCCCACCTGTTTTTCAGCATAAATCCTGCTTCCCAAATAATTAAGACAAATGAGGAGGTAGAAATACAGCGCTAAATTGCTTTCACAGCATCAGATTAATATTGTATACAGCACAAGTTTGTTAGTGTAAGTTTTAAATGCGATCTACACATTCTTCCCTGTTACGGTAGCAACCCTTGAATGTGTGGGCCAGGAAACCATCTTTTACGCTCGTGTTTACCGGTCAAGCCCTGTCCGTGAAACACTGCTCGCCTGCCCCGTACGGAGTTTGTACTGCAAGAAGGCATATTAAAGACAAGGTGGTATTTCTGTGGCTTGCGTTCTAGTAACATGTGTCAGCCTATACCTACCAGTAAGCATTTTAAAGTGGCTGAAAAAGGTTTGCATCAGTCCCAATGCCGGTGCTAAATGCCTGGTTTTGTAAAAGCAAGAGAACAGAATTACTTTTTTGTTTAGATTATGAGAAAGTAAAATGTAATGGGCAGCATTCTAAAAAATAACTCTCTTTTTCTTCACTTTATTACGAAGTACTGAATGATAAAAGCAATCAGAATGGAAAAGATAGCAAAAAGTGCAAGGATGACGGCAGCACACACTTGGTCGCTCTGTGACCACTGCGTCCGTGTGGCTGGCACAGCGTCCTTGCCGGTGCTTGCCGGCGGTTCAGTCCTCTGAGAGATGAATAGCGCTGGCGCGCTGTAGGGGCCCGTCAGGTCCTGGTGACCTACCGCCTCTTGGCACTGTCGAATGGCACACGCGCGGAAACGGTATTCACAGTTCAGCTGGAGGCCTGTGTATCGGAATGACCAGTCCGGACCCCTATAAATCTGGCGATAAAGGGAAAAACACAAAGATACATCATCAAGTGAAAAACTCCTACCTACAAATACATATCTGGGTGTGGTTTTGTTTATGGTGAAGGTAACTGGAAAGAGGAGGGCTCCTCACCAGTGTGTTCACCCATGCAAAGAAAAACGGAGAAAATCTCAAAAGTGCAATTTAAATGCCAGATAAAGTCACCAGTCCTTTTGGTGGAACATAGGTAAGAACTACCAGTGCTTTGTGTTAATTTACGGCATTACTTTTTACAAGGGCCTGTAGTGACAGGACACGGGGTAATGGATTTAAATTGAAAGTGGGGAGGTTTAGATTAGGTATCAGGAAGAAGTTCTTCCCGGAGAGGGTGGTGAGGCACTGGAACAGGTTGCCCAGAGAAGCTGTGGATGCCCCATCCCTGGGAGTGTTCAAGGCCAGGCTGGATGAGGCTTTGAGCAACCTGGTCTAGTGGAAGGTGTCCCTGCCCATGGCAGGGGGGTTGGAACTAGATGGTCCTTAAGGTCCCTTCCCACCTAAACCATTCTGTGATTCTACAATGAGCACGCGCCAGATGAACTCTGCCAGACGCCCCAGCGTTACGGTGTTTTTGGTGAGCCCTCGCAGTGTAAACACTACACCACGGGATGTAATATACAGGATGGTATCACAGGGTTTAGGTAGTTAACTCTGTAGCAAGCTACTTCCTTACGCCTAACCAAATCCAACATACTTTGTTGTAATTAAGGTATAGTACGTTTAAAATACTATAATTTATCCCAATAAACATTGTATCAGGAAAGCTGCAAGGAGTCCTCTCTGTGATTCTGAAATTCATCAGATCCCATGACACGGATGATTTTTAATAGGGTGACCTCCAAGGGTGTCTCAGTTGTCTGGTTAACCCGAGTTCCCAACTCTTCAGCACCGAGTGCCTAATTCACTGAAATCTAAATGCTGGTTTCTCCCATTAATTAATTTGCAGCTACCTAAAAGTCCTGGAAGAGCCAACGAAATCCCATGCAGGCGCAATTCTCTGTTTACAGGTATATCAACAGGTACTGAGCTGTTAGGTGGGTACAATTTAATTCCTCTCTTTAAACGTCCTCACTCTCCCCAGCACCCCCAGTTGTCTGGATTTGCCCTATTTAATTGCTAGCAGGATACAGCCATATCACGTCATGCAGAAGTTTT
>NW_010253424.1:3792-27304 GCF_000690775.1 Eurypyga helias
TTTCACAAACACAAACTACCAACCCTTCCAGGAAAGAGGCAGGAAATCTCTTCCAGTTTTGTTGTTTGAAAAGCTGCCGCTGTGCCTGTGGCTCCTCATAGACTTCCAAAGTCCCCTGACAGCCAGGCAGCTGAGCTTTTACTGGAATCTACAACCCACAGACGACTTCTTTCTCTCAAGAAATCTTTCCCACACTGAGACAGGGCAGGTCATCGGAAGTGCAGCTTCCTCAAAATTCTGCTAATTTGTACCATGCGTTTGGTAATGAGCAAACAGGCCACACACCCCCACGCCAGCTACAGTCAGGGCAGCAGGCACAGACTCCTGGCCTCGGCTGCTTGTCCCCACTGCCTTGCCAGACGGTGCCTTCCCCTCAAATGTCTTTGCTGAGAGAATTCTCACCATCGTGTCTTAAGTATTTAAAGGCTGTTTCCCCTATGCTTAATTCTTGACTGTTCCAATTTTAATGTTTGCAAACCAGTCTTTTCCTTTTCAATCAATCAGTCGATCACAGAATCATTTGGGTTGGAAGGGACCTTAAAGATCACCTAATTCCAACCCCCTGCCATGGGCAGGGACACCCTCCACAATGTTGCATTTACAGTTCCGAAGTTACGATAAAGAACGTTCCCACTGCAGTATAGCAACACCTCGATTACAGTTCATCATTTAATGAAAAATTCAACCAATGGATATAACAAACACAGCACTAGACTAGAAGTTATGAATTATGGAAATATGAAAGCCTACAATCTACCAAAGCACAGACAGAACGTATTTAATATTGACCTATAATAAAATTATAATATACGAGAATTAATTGTGTTTCCTTTCTGGAAGGAAACCTGCTTGCTTAATAGTGTGAAACAGGGTTTCCAAGCCTAATTTCATCTCAATTATCAAGCAGTTTATAGGGAAGCAAAATTAGCACTGCACATCCTCTTTTAAATGCAGGCTAATTTGTAGCTTGGCATTTCAAACTGTATCTTTGGATAATCAAACCTGAAATTAAAACACATTCTCAACTGCTCGAGCCTTGTAGTTACAGCATGTCCTACTACTGAAATCGTCCTACGGTAAAAAAACCTCATCACTGACTTGGATTAAAAAAATTTCCCTACCCCCAAATGTCTACATGGCATAAGCAGGGGGTCTTTACTATCTATAGTTGTCTGTACAGAAGTAGGACTTTGACAACATCAGAGCTTTTGCGATATTGCTGACTGCCTTCAAACAGCTCCTACCACAGAGAGACCCCTTTGTTCTTTCTCCCCTACGTCACAATTCTGCACCACTGGGTGGGTGTTTTTTGTCAGTTCTTCTAGACAATTTTCTCACCACTCGAGGTGTCAAGTTGTATTTAGCAAACGTCAGTGTTTTTAGTAAACATCAGTAAGTGCAGTGCCACTTACTGCGGTATTTATATTACTTCATAGAATCACAGAGTGGTTTGGGTTGGAAGGGACCTTAAAGACCATCCAGTTCCAACCCCCCTGCCATGGGCAGGGACACCTTCCACTAGACCAGGTTGCTCAAAGCCTCATTAAGCCCTACTTAAATCTCTTTATGATAATGGTTTTAGGAGACACCACCTTATACTGTGTTTAGTAACGAAAAGTTAGCAAGGTGACTAAAACCATACTGGAATACAAGAATCTTTAACCCAAACTAGTTATCACAAAGACTAATTGAAGATGAATACAGTAACATAAACACATCGTACCTGTTTGAATTCCGAGTCTTTTCCCACCATGACCTGGAGACAGTAGATAACTGGATCCCCCTTCATGGGCTGCAGAACCTCCCAGGTGATTTCACACGTGTGATCGTTTATCCTCTCTATCCTTGGTGCTGAAGGAAGCAAACATAAAAGCGACAGCAAGGTCTGCTTAACCCATGTTAAAAACATTATCCTCTAATGGCTTATAGGATATTCTGGTATTTTGTCTCAGAGAAGCAAAAGATTCAGAATCACTTGTGTTCTCCCTACAATGTTTTCTGGAACAACAACTAACAATTCATATTGTTCTCTATTGTTAGTTTAGGTATCATCCAAGTAAAATTTGGTGACTGCAAGTGGGTACTGGATGGAAAAAAAAAAAAGCTGCTAGGTTTAAAATTATTCTAAACATGCTAGGAATAACTTTTATCTCAACTTACTCTAACAGCCTGGTCACTCTCTCCTGGTAAGCAAGGACTCTAAGTGCACACCTTCTTATGCCAAAGAATGCATAAACCCCAAGTCACTCATTTTTTGAACAAATATTTTAGGCTTCAGCCAATTACATGAAAGGAGAATTCCTTTCCAATCCCCATCTGCACTTGGAAAAGGGCTGAGCGTTCCAAACACCCTAAATACAATACAATACCGAAACCAATCTGCCATCCTCTCACCACCCAAATGAAACAAGAAGCACCTTTACCTTTCAAGGCAGCTGGAAGAGATTTGGGAGTAGTGAAAACATATTCTTGAGAAAGGGGACCTTCACCAGCTTCATTACATGCCTGAATACAAAATCTGTATGATGTCGACTCACTGAGTCTTTGTACTTTGTACGTATGACACGGTCCTCTGTATAAGGATACAAACCTGAAAATGGAAAGAGCAGCTTATTTTAAACACAGAAATGGACATCCGAAGTAGCTACAGTATTGTCTAGAAATCTATTCCCATAATTTACCAGAATCTAATGAGAAGCCCAGAAGTATTTATTTCAGTTAATCAGTGTTCTGGCATTACTATAAAACAATAAGCTTGTTTTCCAAGGTTTTATTCCTTATGCCTTTGCGATAAAAATCTCTTTTTACACACAGAGTACTACAGACTGTCTCTTGCAAAAATGATCCCGAGTGTTTTCAGAAGCACTTCTGCTCTTGAAACAATGGGAAAGGACAGCAGTTCACTCTCTCAATGAGCTGCGTGCATTGCCCTTCTTTTTTTGGCCATCTGCTCCCCCAGCATCTTCAGCTTTTCAAAATTCGGTCACTATGTTTTTGCTTGCTGCTCCTTTGCAACTCTCCACTACTACACCCAAGAAAGGGTTATGGATCCAACTGCTCTTGTACATCTTTGTCAGAGACGCGTGACTGACGAAGCTCACTCAGACCCGCAGGAGAGCCCAGAGTCAGGCGCGCAGCGCACCCCAAGGCCCGTTTTCAAAGCCCTGTAGGCTGGCCACTCTCCTTCATAACTCTTACATGGACTGGTCTTGGCAGCTCTCATCTGATTTTGTTTCGGTATCCCCAGGACACAGCACAAGTTTATCTCTTTCCGCAGGGGTTATCATCTACTTTGACTTTTTCTTTCCTTTTACATTTAAAACAGATGGTACCTGCACATGACCTAGTCTTTGGTAATGGCAGCTGACTTCTTTCCAGTTAAGAGTCTAATTTCTTTTCCTCCTTCCAGCAGATCAATTTCACTGAGCAGATCTCGTTTCACTGTCAAGCTGAAGCTGCTCAGAGATTCAGACACAGTACCCAGTGTAGCAGTACTGTTCATTTGGCTGAACTTGCTGTGCCATCACAGCTTACATTCCGATTTAACATGAGAGAAGGGATCCCTTAAAACAATATTTTGTAGTATATGAGTTCATTTGCCACTAAAAAGAACTGCATATAAAGACAACTGAGAGTAAAGAATTCACCCCTTCCAACATCAGGTATATAAAATCCACAAGACTGATCAGACTTGATACTTTGATAAAATACTTAACCAAACGTGAAAGAAAGAAAAGTGTGCTGGTACAAAACATTTCATTCAACTCTTCATGTTGAGCTGTAAATAAAAAACTATGAATTTTTCAATCCTGTACTTCCCAGCACAGCACACTGGAGCCCTTCTTGCCTTGCCAGATGAGACGACCTCCTATGTCTGTTCAAAATCCAGCAAAGCATACGGAATTTTGCCCTTTGCTGCCATCAGACCCCAGTGCTACAGGGCAGATTAGAGCGATGCCAAAACCAACCTTCCGTTCTTATCCTCCATTTGAAGGTGGTACTGAATGGAGTCGGTTAATGCTTTTGCAGTTCCCTCTCCCCACTTCAGCTTGAGAGCCTGAGAACTGTATGCAGCACATTCCAGGCGAGGTGGGTCTGGGGGGAGAGGCTTTGTTTTCAGTTTTATGGTGTGGCTGAAAGGACCTGCTCCGAGACTGTTCAGGGCTTGGATTCGGACTCTAGTATTTGAAAAAAAGAGAGAGTAAATTAACTTGAAATTAAAAAGAGAGAGTAAATTAACTTGAAAATCTGAAAAATAACCAGTCACTTCCACCATTCACATTCAAGAGAGACTCATATATGCCAAATAGATGGTCCTTCCTATAGTGAAGACTCTTATCAATATTATGCTTTGATGGACTGTCATCAATATGCAGTTTCACTTCCCCTGCCACATTTTAAGGAGCTGGATCGATTCAAAATAAAAATACATTAGCATATTTGCATCAGTCACATTAGTAAAAAGATGCAAAAGCTCTATCAGGTGCTTCAAGAGTGGCCTGTCTTCCTGAGCCCGCAAGGCCTCGTACTGAAATGCTTCACAGCTGCACTGGAAAGATGAGGGAAGATAAAACCCCCCCACCCCCAAAAGAGGTGAATACCCATCTTTGGCTATTATATCAGGTGGGTTCAAGGATGACCTCAGGAAAGTTTTACAGGCTTTTTGGAACGGAGCTGATTAATGTGAAAATACAGTGATGGTGCCCAGCCGCCTCCCTCCCTGGTTTTACTGGTAACGCATCTCTGGGTGCCCTCAAACACGAGCCATCTTGGGTCTGCTTGGAAAGGGGGAGGGGGACACTAAAAGTCAAAGGACACATGGCTGAGGGGTTTGTAAATGTGAAAATCAGGAATTTAAAAATTTTTTTTGGATACTCCATGGAAAACAATGCTGGCATTAGGTTTACCAGTAAGAATTAAAAGTAGCAGACATTCATTTCTAAAAAGGAAAAGGCAGAAAACAGAGAAAGCTAAGGCTCTTCACGTCTCACAGGTAGCCACAGAGAGCAAAGTGTGTCTAATCTCATTTCGCAGACTAGATTTGCTTGTCTAAAACAGTATCTAGGTAACTGGAAAACAATAATCTCAATAATTAAATTCTGAAACGATCAACCACACAATTTCAAAATATTAAAACACGTGTGTAGGCTTATGAAGAAACATTTCTCCTTCAGTACAGTAATATTTAACATTATGCTAATTTACTATAGCACAGAGCTGAGGTTAATATATGCAATTTTTTATCTGCACAAGGAGTTGACAGTGTGTTCTGTAAAAGCACTGTTGTGGGTAGGAGAAGTATCTCTGCAATAGGAGCTTCTCTTTGTGCAGTCTGTTGACAGAGTGCAACTGCTCTTCACACTACATAGAAGGCACAGAGAAACACCGTAATCTTACATACAGCATAAAAAAGGAAAACCAGATCTTTAAGGATTGAGAAAACTGCATAGCCAGGTGATATCCTAACTATACTGAAATCAGTGTGGGCTTACATTCTGAGTTCAGTGGGACCGACATTCTCCTTTAAGTTTTAACAGCGAGGACATGTTTCTGTAATGGGAATGTGAAGTGCCTTCAGGCAGTTTGATTGATTTTTACAGTTATATTTTTCAGTAACCCTTAGGCCAAACGTAAGGGATGATTTTAGCAACTAAAATACTTCAAGACAGATTTAAAATTGATTGGTAGATTTTCAAACCGATATTCCTCATGCCAACTGCCACCCAAATACTTGCTATTTCTGCAGAGAAAGCACTGCAAGCTGTGTTGAGTTATCATTAAATCAGAGAGATAATCCAGTCAAAGACCGGACACGATCCTTCCTTGGACGGATTTTACCTTGTCAAACAGATCAGAGGCCATCGACCTATGAAGCGGCCAGTCCAAAAAACCATTATGAATGTGAGTTCAGTTAAACTGGCACATTAACCAGACAGATATAACAATACCACAATAAACAAACTAACATAAATGGTTCTTGAAAGAAAATATGACCAGCACAGCTCATCTGTTTATGGCGATCGCCATTACAAAGCTCCCTTTTGCTCCATGGGAGTGTACTTCCCTGAGAATAAAAAAATGCAAGGAAACAAACAAAGAACGTGCTCTCGTGGAAGAAACAGCAGGCTGACAAGTAGCTGTGCCTGGCATACCTGTAGGTAGTATCTGGCTGTAAGCCGTCTATAAAATAGGTCAGAACCTTCCCAACAGTTATCGGCTGCTTATCTCCAACGTCTATGCTGTAGCCAAGGATTTCAGATCCATGGTCACAAGGTTTTTCCCAGCTTATAGCAAGGCATGTGGAAGGAGAATAGTGTGGATTTTCAACTTCATCTTCACTTAGTCCCCGAAGGCAAGTCACAACTGCAGGTACAGAGGCTGGAGTCATGCATGCCACTACTTCACTGAAAGGGCCCGCGCCTGCAGCATTCACTGCCTGCAAGTGCAAAGCAGACCATGTTTTTACGGCAGGGTCACTTCTCGTTTCCACATTTCCCTAGCAGGAGTTTTCTGTCTTTACCTGAACCCTGCAATAGTATATGGTGGCAGGCAAAAGCCCCTTCATTTCACAGTTGAGCCCAGGCCCACAGTAGGAGATCTGCATGCATCCTTCCACACCGCCCCACTCCAGGCGATACTCCGTGACGTCAGCTCCGTTACTCACTGGAACCTTTAAAAGGGATATAGTTAGTTGAAAGTTAAATTCACTGACTGAAAAAAAAATCAAATAAATTCACCACATCTATATTGGGTTTTTTTCCGTAGGAATGTAACCCTCCCATTTCTTCCCTGATTTTTAATTTAGTACAATATAAATAGATCAGAATGCATTACTGGCCTTGGGTCACCTATACTTTAAAAACACTATTTACTGTTGCAGAGGCTACTCTATACAAAGTAACTGGGATTTCAGTTGCTTAAATACACAGATCATTTGGCATATGGCATTGGCTTAGGAGCCTGAACAGTCAATAGCAAGAGATGGTCTTTTTGGGAGGGTGATTTGGGGTTTTCACCGACTGCATCTATAGCGGAGGGATGACAATGTCCAAAAGCGCGTTGGCACTCGTGTCTTCATCTTACAGATTAAAGGACTCCTCCTTTGGAGCACATCATGGCTCTTGTGTGTGGAATCTAGGCTGCGAGCATAGCAGGAAGCAGAAAATCGTACATGCTGTCTTTTCCCAAGATAAGAGTTGTGAAGCAAGTGGGAGAGACACCTAAGCAACAACACAGACCTGGACTAAAATGCCTGCTGGAGTAGCCTGGTTTTCCTCACTACCTGCCCTAGGAGTCCAAACTTAGCCTCCCAACTTTGGGAGTTGAATGGTTTTAACACCAATTAGAAATAATAAATTGAAGTACAGTTAAAATCACATGTACCAGTGCCAGACTAAGATATGACACTACAGGAAGATATCAGCAGTCAATGAAGCAATAAAGGAAAAAGCCAATCAAAAAGCCAAAACCTCAAATCAACGAAAAAAATTTCTTAGATCATGAAGAAAACAGAAGAAAAACTCTGCTGTTGTTTTAGATTAAATATCCGAAGACAGCAATCACACCAGGGTGCAGATAAAAATTGTTCCAAAGCATGTTTTTTACTTTATCTTGTTCTTAAAATAGAAGTATTTGCTACTTTCAGCATTAGGCTACGTGAAGATAAGTGACTGAATACAAACAGCATTTCCAAGGACCACATTTAGGAGGGTTAATTTAGATTGGATATCAGGAAGAAGTTCTTCCTGGAGAGGGTGGTGAGGCACTGGAACAGGTTGCCCAGAGAAGCTGTGGATGCCCCATCCCTGGGAGTGTTCAAGGCCAGGCTGGATGAGGCTTTGAGCAACCTGGTCTAGTGGAAGGTGTCCCTGCCCATGGCAGGGGGGTTGGAACTAGATGGTCTTTAAGGTCCCTTCCAACCCAAACTATTCTGTGATTCCATGATTGTAGACATTTAAAACAGCTCCTCTGAAATGCACAGTAGGAACTACCTTCCAGGTAAAATAGTTTAATCTTATTTTTCCATACAGTTCCATAACTCAGATACTTCATTCCCTCTCAAGCCACTGAAAAGCTGTGTTTAAACAGTAATCCCAGATAGAATCTTCCTTTTTTACAAGCTTAATTTTTATCTATTGCATTTTTTTTAATCACATATCTAAATACTGTGGGTTTATAGGAAGTGTGTGAGGCTTTTGCTACATTATTACTGATGTAATTATATAAAATTAAATCAGCTTATAAAACCAGAAAATGCATAATAATGTATTGTACTATGTGGATGAATTTGCTTTGAAGAAAGATAACTACATTAAAGAAAAATGTGAAGAGGAGCCTGCTTCACTCAGAACTGTGGTGCAGCAGTTGTGGCAAAAGTTTTAAACAAAAGAACCGAGCAAGACCTCAAGTGCCTGCAGGCTGCCAACTTACAGCTGTCATTTAATGGCATGATGAATGAGTTTAGGGTTCTACCTACCAAGTACTGGATCATCCGGTACGTATCTTTAAACATGTGAATTAGACACAGCCTTCAGCTTTTAAAGGTGAACTTAAACACGTGAAGACAATCATGTTAACATAGGTGTAACACAGCATCCTTACCTCCCACGACACCTGAGCGCATGCAGCAGACCGGCATGTCACTTGAGGGGGCTTGCACTGATCGGGGGGGCCAGGTGCTGTAGTTACTTCACATTTTTCCGAGTAAGGTCCAAACTATTAAAAAGGGAGTTGATACAACTAAATTGTAAAACTAAAATTACTACTTTTTAAGTAACAGTTTACCTTAGTAGGGACATAGAATAGCAGCCTGAAACCTTCTATTACTTGCTTATAAAATACATCTTTGTGGCCTGTGGATTCAGGATTTATTTCAGTGTCTGCTCATTCTCCAGAACAGCTGCAGGACTCTTCTTCTCTACAGTAAATGCAATCAGAGTAAATTTGACACTTCAGCTCTCAGACAAAATAGGGAAGTGCTATCCAGATCCTGATTCTGAAGTTCCACGATGGCTGCGTTGTAACATAACACAATCTATAACTGCCTATTTATATCCCTCTAAAAGAAATAAAGGATTCAAACAATGCTTGAGCGATAAACCACTTTCTGCAGGGGGGTGGATAAAAAGTTAGGTCAGTGCTTTAAAGCTTTAAGCTGCAGGCCTCTCCACAGTGTCAACTGTTCCTGGTAAGTTTTTATCAAGAGAACACCACTGAAAAATGTCAGCAGCCCTGCCTCTGTCTCTCTTTTCAAATCAGGACTTTGGCCACATAATTAAAGCTTGTTCTACAGCAGTGATTGATTTAAACACATTTAATACTCGAAACACAGACAATTTTCTTGTGTCTGATAAAATGTGTACTCAGAAGTTAAACTACATATGAAGAAAAGAGTCAGGAAACGCTAATTATTATGTTCTAGAACACCAACAGCTGTAAAAATAAAGGTCAATCAATTTACAAAGCTGTACGCAGAAAATAATTTACTACCTTACCTCTAATGAGAATTTAAAATTGCAACAATGCTTTGATAAAGTACTTAGCATTTCTTAACCATTCCCCGATGCTATCCGTCAGATGTAAGACATAATTAGCTCTTTTGTCTTCCCTTCATCTAAAACCCCTTTTTATAATGAACTGATGTTTAACTGTCTGTTCCCACACAGCAATAAGCCGTGTGAATCAAATGACTCCACATTAGGAAACACTCATTTTAAAAATTCCTGTTAAACGCTTCTTTTAAAAGAGAAGATCCTTAATAGTGATTGCAGTCTCTGGAACGGATTTCATTTCAGCCTGGCTCCTTACCCCAGCCTTGTTAGCTGCTCGCAGTCTGAAGCTGTACATCCTCCCTGGAAGAAGGCTGCCTACTGTGCATTCAACATCAGAGCCCTGGTAAACCTCTCTGTGTTCCTCGGTTTCTGCCTGAAACATTTCCAGACTGTAACAGGTAACGGGTGAGCCACCATCTACCTGAGGTGGACCTAAATATAAGAAAGGAAGAGAAGCTTATTTAATTTTAACACATAACACGTTTGGATCCCTTACACTCACTGACAGTTGCAATAGAATTACCCCAGCGCAGCTGAATTTCTCTTGCTCTTGGTCTACCCTGTAGCCTTGGTGGCTGGCATGGACCAGGAACCACTGCAGGTGTCTGCACCAGTAAAGAATCGGATGCCTACAAAGGAAAGATAGATTAATAGAGTCATCTAGGCCCAAACAGGCACTATCGATTATGCCACAAGTAAAGGCAAATACTTGAGTCAGAAACAGGATCTTCCACTTTTTGAAGGACATACTGAAACACGTGAAGATGCTGAAGTGAGTTGGTGTGCACTTCTCGTAATACCTACATAAAACATGCTGCAGTCATCACATGCTACGCAAAATTAACTTTGGCTTTTGTGTTTTGGTACACGTGCAAGGAGTGGGATTAAAAACAGTGGTTAACTCCGGGCACAAACCTAGTACAGAAGCTTGAAATACGACTTGTTCAATGTAAACGCATTCGCTTTTTCACTAAACTGAAACTCAATGGTTTCTGAAACCTTACTCTAAGGCCTGTATACTTTCTGTGCAAGAACCTCTCAGAAAGCAAAAGTGGGCAAAACCATCAATCAGAAGAGATGAAAAATATTGACATTTCAACTTTTCACTGCTTAGTAACAATGTGCAACAGAGTTCCACCTCTGACGGGAAGCGTGAGCAGAAATACGCAGCACAGCAGCACGCAGCAGATGGCACGGACTGTTCCGGACGCAGACAGCGATGAGCCAGAGAGAACGCGGGGTTGTCGGCTTCAGCGCGATACAGGACAAGTAAGAAGCTGATAGGCCTTATAGGTTACAAGAGAGACGCGTCTGAGAGTCTCATTTCCCAACTGCTTTCCACATGCATTCCACAAAGAGTGGATGGGAAGCTCTGCCGCTTTTCAGCTCCTTCGAAAGATACTGTGGCACTGAACCCCGGATGCTACTTAAACAGCAGAATGTTTCTCAGAAGGTGTATGGCCATGCCAAGCTACAGAAAAGCTTCGTTACATATTTCTTTACTATTCTTCCGTTGATTTCTGACGCCTCCAGAAAGCGTCAGGAATTTCTGAGAGCTATTTTCTCTTTGGTACAGAATCGGGTTTATCCTTAACTAACGGGGAAGGAGGTTAGCAGAGCAGAACACTCCAGAGACATACAAGCACTTTGTGGTTAGGGGACTGGGGAGTGATTCTGCCTTCCCCCTTCCCCTGTACAAGCTGGGCTATGGCAACAGGGAAGGCATCGGGGCTGAGCCAGCGCGGAAGGCGTCCAGCTTTGCTCTTAAGCCGAGGTGGCTGTGCGCAAGGCTCTCTTTGCAGCAGACTCCTGTGTGGAGGAAGAACACGCATTTCATACTGTGAAGGGGAGGGGGCTGAGGAAGAAACGGCAAACGCCAAGAAAGCAAAGCTTTAAGATTCTCAGGGTATCAGCTTGACAGTGAAGCCCCGCTGTAAGTCTGCAGAGAGCCAGGGCTGGCTTTGCTGTGCCTGCTGCTGGGAAGAAGGGAGAAGAATACGGCATGACATCTTGGCCCTGAAGGTGAACTACACCTTGGAAGTGACAGCGCAGGTGTGCACGTATGTAACATACATGAGGGAGCACAGCACATCAAATTGTTGGGGAATACTGAAAAGAAGGGCAATGTGAACATTGTGATTGTGGCTGAGACAGCAAGGGAAGAAACTACGGAGTGCAAGCGTGTAAAGCCCACTCTGTCCTCCCCTGCCTGCTGGGCTGCTCCGACAGACAGCGTACGCCGCTGACAACACAAAAAACATTACATTTGCATTGCTGTCTTGGGTCAGGCCTTTAGGAATGACATTCTATCAACGTATCACACAGGAAAAGACACAGTATCTGTTTGTGTAAATAAGAAAAATAACTTTCAACAAAATACAGTATTAGAAAAGAATATTCACGCTTATTTCTTTAAGAAATGGGCATAAACTTGAAACACTGTGCATCAAAACGGTGCCTTTTTGAAGTACTAATTATGGCTATTTTGTTAGGCATTTCCGTACAATATTTGCTTGTTAATTACTGGACCAGATTTTCTTGAAGCCAGAGCAATTTCATTTAATAGATATTAGCTCCTATTACCGTGCTTTGTCCTCCTTCCCCAACGCAATATACACGTAAGCGATAGGAACAGCCGGGGTTTAGTCGGTCACAGACGTGTTCCCTAGCAGCTCCGCTGTATATTGTGTCCCATTTGTTTCCTGAAAGGTTAAGAATAAGTGTGGAATGAAGCCAGGTGTAATTTGCCCCATTTCAGTACCAGCCCTGGCAGGTATCCTAGCTTCACTACCCAAGTGTGTGCCTGAGGTTTATCAAAACGATTTAAAGGCTTGCGTTGAGTTTTCTGGAAAAATCTCCCATCATTTTATAAAGATTGTTTCTTAGATAAATTTGTGTAGATCTGCACAAGTGAAATGTCTCCCTTATTTGGTATTCACATTAAGCAGGAGAGAATTTAAGGAAGTGGCTATTACTGGGCCAACAACCTCAATCAAGCCTCATAACCAAATAAGTAAGAAACATAGAAAAGGAAAATTTTCCATGGAGAAGAAACTTTCAATTACAACATTCATGTTGCAGGCTGTAACTACAGTTTATAATTGATAAAGCTTGTTCCTGTATTCCTGAATGGCCCAGCACCATTTGAAATCCTGATTTCATTATCTGCTATTCGGCCATATCTTAAATCAGAAACTCTAGCATTCTCTCTCTCTTTTTAAGAGATTAAGCAGGGAACCTGGAGACTTTTAATTAAATCTCCAACAATTCAATACATCATAGAATTTAGAGGACTGGGAATGAAATGGAATGCACGGCTCACTAAATCTGTGTGAAACGCTCAGGCAAATCATTCCAGAAATGCCTTAATCCGGACACGCGATGGAGTAAGGGAAGTAATAGACTGAATATCAAAAAAATCTCGGCAGGGAGCCCTGACAGGGCTGCCATTACAATCTGGGGATGGTGTGCTCTCTTAATGTGATACAGCACTGGAGAAGGATGAACTCATTCTCCATGTGACCATGTTTCTGAATTTGGTAAGGTGACTTAAGAGCTCTAGGTTTTTAAATGATTTAGCGCGAGAGCTTTATGTTTAGTTTAGAGATACTGTTAATTTCCCTTCTCTATCCAAGGACAGAAGAGGCAACAACAGAAACAGCTATCCCATCTGCATCACTGTTCTCCTTTAACAGCGATAAACGGAGCACTCCTTTTGCTTTCATCTCTCACACATTCAATGAGGCCATGCGGCCCTGCCTTCTTATCCTAAAATGTCTGAAAAGTGTCATTTAATTTCCAAACCAGAAAACCCCTGATTAATAAATTCAACACGGAGCATCTCTTTCAACACAGAGTTTTGTGGCATCTTATTTCTAAGACAGAGAGAAGTAACCTCTTGCACACAAGCATCACCATCCCTTTTTTTTAATGGCAGTCCCTTGCAATAACCTTCCCTGCCATAACAGACATTTTACTCTTCCCACAGGCACACACACAGAGAAAAAAGAACACAGCTGAATGCCAGCATATGCTCCTAATACTTACCACTTAAGCCTTCGGACATTTCCACAACGTATGTACTTATTGCTGCTCCTCCACTGTCTTTTGGCGGATCTACAAAAAACAGCAATATGCCAACCAAAAGCTGTAAATTAAATGGTTTTGTAGCTTTTGGGGAGAATTCACAAAAGGCAGAATCAACAGCTGACTGGAGATGGGTGCTTATTTAGACAGGTAGCCTCCTAGCTAGCCACAGCATCCTAGTTCAGGACAGCGGCCAATCACTCATTCTCCGCTACGCGAAGCTGCCAGCTCACAACCCGACTGCATACTGTACAGATGAAGAGTGACAGGGCAATCAGGCACCTGGGAGATGCCACAGCAAACGTTTCAGTTAGTCTGAAGTCCTGTGGAAAGCTGCCCGATTGTGGTTTTGCGGACACAGATCCTAAGGGTCCTGTAATTTGGACTGCAGATAAAAGATTATCACACTGATTTGCATATGAGAATATTTCAAAATGATTTAAGGACAGGATTTCAAAACCCTAAATATTTTGGAAGAGAACAGAAGTCAGAAGTTCTAAACTGAAAACTTAAATATCTTAAATTTTTAATACATAACTAGAAACGGAGTGCACTGTCCTTCCTGGTACAAGATTCATGTACAGGACACAAATCTACAGACCTCTCTCTGACACATAATCCTACTGCGCCTTCTCATAGCTGACTTAACAGCAGAATGAAAAGAATGTGGAAAAACAGTATTTTGGACAAATATAAAGGCAGCATGATACTTCAACAGAAGGGTACCGCTGCCATAACGTGACATTATGTATGTGCTGGATGAACCGGTGTTGGATCTTAGGCAAGGGTCACATATCACATCACACCTGCTAAACAAAATGAGACTTATTATACAGAGTCATAGAATGGTTTGGGTTGGAAGGGACCTTAAAGATCATCTATACATGAGACACAGCACTTCTTCGGTTGGAAGGAACAAATTACTCCAAATGACAAATAAAATGGTAACATGAATTATCATTTAAAAAAAAAAGAGTATTACTGTTCAAACTAATAACTATTAAAGGTTTCTATATAAATAGATGTTTTAGATAGTTTTCTATTTACAAATTAGACATTTCTAATAACTTCATACATTATACATCATCCGTAAAAGATCAGGTATCAAGCCCTGATGTAGCAAGGCACTATGGAAAAAAGCCAGACTGGACTTGCTGAGTACTACTTATACTCTATACTCCTCAAGTAACTTTCTTATTATTATTAAAGCAAAAGAATTAAACACACTACTAAACAGAAATAGATAAGAAGTTTCATTACCTGTGACAATCAATAAAACCTTTACCTATCTGACTTTCTGCTCATGTACTGCATCACACAGTAGTGTTTCACCTTCTCCTGTTTCGCAGCGTAAGGCTAAACAACCTGAGCCTAAGGAAAAGTTCCTCAAGAACCTTAGCTAATAAAAACATTTATCTATCACAACCAAACACTTTGAACTTGGATCTTCTCTTTTGATAAAACCCCAGAATGTCGTGGCATCTACTTTTTGTGTCCGAGAAACACAACTTCTTAGTACTCAAATTAACACTACTGGTTTTTTATTTATTGTGGTCCCCTGCAGTAACATTCCCCATTACAATGTGTACTGTTCTTCCCACATAATTACACTATTACACTGCCGCCCTAAGTATCTGGAATCAGTGTTTTTCTAAGTTCCATGAATCATAATGGCTCAGTTGACTGAAGTAAAACCTGGCCTTCTATACACAAATATATATTTAAACTATTTTATATTTATAGAAAATACAGAGCTCTAAACAGAGCCAGGCAACAATCTTACCCCAGATTATTTTAAAACTTTGTGCGTGAATTTTTCCTTTCACTGTGGGTTTTGAAGGTACTCCAGGCTTGTCTGGACGAGTAATGTATTCTACTGTCTCACTTGGACTGCTTTTCCCTTCTGAGTTATAGGCAATAACCTGCAAATATATAAAAGAGCATTGTAAACAGAACAAATGCACTGGCTAATGGTATGCCAGTCACTGTTAATGGTAAGGGCAAATTAATTTATATGTATACTTCAGCATATCGCAAGAACTAAAGCTATTATATACCTTCATTTTACAACTTCATTAGTCTCACAGTTGGTCAATCACTATACTGAAATTAAAAATTCCTGCAAATTGCCAGCAAAAAACCCCAAAAAATCCTTAAGAAAACCCCTAGTGATCGTGAAGCAAAAAAATTATATATATTCACAAATTAAATAACCTTCCATACCCCCGAATTTCAAATGGTGGTGCATAAAGTTAAGCTTCTACTTAGGACACTTAAATGTTGCCTGCCCGTAAAAGGTCATCAGGACATGCAAATCTCAGTGACATTAATGGAACCTGTGGGTGCTCATGATAGTGCAAGCCACTTCATCTCAAGTCAAGGATCTGAAAACTTGGGGTTTTTTTTAAATCACCTAGGAAAACTCAGAAATTAGATAGATCTAAGAACAGCTCTTTTTTATCGGAGTTGTGCAATTTATTGATAATGAGATGTATGTATGAGAAAAAAACCCTACATAAATCATGGAAACAACAGAGGATGAAAAAGACACACTGCAAAGAGGCCACGTTTCAACCTTCACTGGAGGAAACTGGCAGCATTAAAGTTTTAGTTGCAATTCCCTTCCCATTGAGGTAAAAATCTTTTCATGTAATTAAGTAAAGAGCAGATTGTCAAGATGCTTTACTAACTGCTAAGGAAACCTGAATAATTGGGATGAATTAAGCAGAGGCCTCACACTACTACATTCAGCAATAATAAAAGTGTTTATATGGGTAAGTTAAGTTGTATTTAACAACAGCAAAGGTGATGTTATCAACTCCTGAGTCCCAGGGAAAATTATGGCAAAGGTTGTCCAGGAAGTTATTTACAGGTACATAAAGGACAAGAAAGTGATTAGATTTATCAAGGGTAAATCACGTTTGAGCAACCTGAGTGCCTTCTACGATGAAACGACTTGCTCAATAGAGGAGGGGAGAGCGGTGGACATCATCTACCCTGATTTTAGTCTGACATGGTCTCCCACAGCATCCATGCAGACAAGCTGCTAAGATACAGCCAGAACAGATGGACCACAAGCTGGGTGTGTAAAACCTGGCAGAACGCCGGGCTCAAAGGGTGGTGGTTAATGGTTCGAAGGCAAATTAACAGCTGCTTGTGAGTGGATTTCCTCAGCAGTCAATACAATGTCAGGTGCTATCCAGTATCTTCAGGAGTGATCCGGATAACAGGAGTGAATGCACCCTCCCCATGTTCGCATATGACACCAAACTAGGAGCAGAGAGAGATGCTGGAAGGAGCACCCACCATTACAGGCTTTGACAGGCTGGGAAACGGCATCAGCAAGACCTGTATGAGCTCTGACAGAGATAAAGTCTTGCACCTGGGATGGAATAATCCCAGCCGCAGTCCAGTCTGGGCTCTGACTCTAGTCAGCTTTTCTTTTTTCAGCTCTGCTGAGAAGGACCTTCTGGAGGAGAGCAAGCCAAAAAAACCAGCAAAGCATCCTGGCAGTAGCAAAGGCAAATTGTTCCATGGGCTGCATCAGCAAGAATTTAGCCAGCAGAAGGAGGGATGAGATTATGCCACTTTACTCGGCACTTTTAAAGCCACGCCTGGAATAGTGTGTTCAGTTTTGGACCTCCCAATTCAATAGAGACACTGGGAAACTAGAGAGAATTCTGAAGGGCGCCAGCATGATGATTAGAGGCTTGGAGAACCTGACAAAGGAAGAAAGGTTGAAGGACTTGGGTTTATTCTGCCTAAGAAAAAAACAAGTTTCACTGTGGGGCATCTCATCACAGCCTTTCACTACGTAAAAGGTAGTTACAGAAGAGCTGAAGATACTGTCTTCACAAGGATCTGTGACGACAGGACAAGAGACAGAGGGCACAAAGTGTGTTAGGGAAAATTCTAGCTGGATATAAAAAAAGAAATTAATCACCATGAGACTGGGCTGCCCAGAGAAGTGGTCAAATCTCCCTTGCTGGAAATACTGAAGTCTCAGCTCAACAGGGGTAGGACAGGGCTGAATTGCCAAACGTAAGGCTCTGCTTTATACACAAGTTTGACCCAGATGATCCCCAAAAGTCCCTTCCAACCTCGACTGTGCTGTGATTCTAGGAAAACAAATTGCAGCCATTCTTCACTTTTTAGTTGTCTGCAGTTAGTTTACTACGTATTCCTATTTCTTCCTAGCAATAAGACAAGGAACCTAAAAAAAGGGTTTTCTGCCTTTTCTATTTGTTTTAAAAATGAGCAGAACTGAAGCGACAGCAGTAATGTTAGTACAGAGTAAGAAAAGGAAATGTGAGCTAACATGTCTCTCAGACATTAAGTCTCCCGATACAGTTTACAAGATTAACAATCATCTGGTTGTCTTTGTGCCCTTACAAATGAAGTTAAACAGGCACAGTTAGCATTTACGTATTATAATAAGGTTTCCAATGGTTATAAAGCTTCTTTCAAAAGCCTTAAGGAATATTACTACTAATTAAGTCTTTCCCCTGTATAATAAAAATTAAAGACCTGATTAACACAACATTTGTATCTCCTTTATGTCCTGCGAATGAGTGAACAGAGACTTCTGCTTACTGTTTTGTTAAGAAAAATAGGCTATAAACATTGGGGTTTTTATTTTAATGAGAAACTTAGGATGTTTAAGTTCTCTATATATTTACCTAGTAATGCATCTGATTAACATGTAGGATTACTTTCAAAGGAAGACTATGGGCAAATCCTGCAAAAGCTAGTTTCAAGGTCATTAACTGTACTAGTTTAAGTTCAGGTGTGGCCACAGCAGTCCTACCTTGGTACAGTCCTTGGAATACACTGCATGTTTTAAATAATTTAAGTACTCAGTTATGTAAAAAACCCCCAAGATTAATCCCCATCATAACCTTTTCTGTTTAAGAAAGTAATCACATTCAAAAGTACAAAATATCTGCTGTCATTTGAAAAGGAGTACTTACATGTTTTAGTGTTAACTGAAGACAAACCAATCAACCCTTAAACTGCTACCTTTCATACTGCAAAGAGATGCTGTTCGTCAGCAGTTCCAAATTTTTCCTTAATGAAATAGAATTTTAGATGTATGCAAGACAACAGCTATTGGCATTTCTTTCTCTTGTAGACAGAGATAAGATCATCTGACTCTGCTTCATACTATGGCAGAAGCCTTTAGCTTTGTTCCAAAAGCCAAGCAACCATTCAAGGGTGACAGAACACAGAACAGCCCTGGTTGGAAGGGACCTGAAAGTTCATCTGGTGCAACCTTTGAGGGAAAAGCGAGCCTAGATCTAGCAGCCTGTGCGGTCATGTCTTGAAAGCACCCAGCGATGGGGACTCCATCACATCTCTGTGGAGGTTGTTGCAGCGACTGATTGTTCTTACTGTGAAAAATGTCTGCCTTATACAAAGATGAAACTTCTCCCTGTGCAACTTGCACCTACTGCCCCTTGTCCTCTCCATGTGGCTCCTTTTGAAGACAGAGCCTTCCTCCCCTTCGTAAGCTGTCCTTTAAGTACTGGAAAACTGTCATGAGGTCCCTCTGAGCCTTCTCTTCTCCAGGGAGGAAAGTTCTAATACTTTTAGTCGTTCCTCATATGGCAGGTTCTACAGCTCTTTGATCATCTTCGTGGCCCTCCTTTAGACCCTCTACATGTCTTTTTTGAACTGTGGGGATCAGAACTAGACACAATGCTTCAGGTGAGGCCTGACAAGAGCTGAGTACAGTGGGATGATCACATCTCTTATCTCTGCTAATATTGGCCCTGTGGATGCAGCCCAGGATCCAACTTGCCTTTGTTGCTGCAGTGTTGCACTGCTCATAGTCAGTTTGCCCACCAGGACCCCCAGGTCCCTTCCAGCAAGGCTGTTCCTAGCCCATACTGGGCTCCTTGGTTATTCCGACACCACTCAGTTTGGTGTCAGCAGCAAACTTGGTGAGGGTGCTTTCAATCCCGTCGTCTAGATCATTTGTGAAGATGAACAGCATTGGGCCCCATATCGATCCCTAGGAGATCCTATGTCTGAAAGGCTGCCAGCTTGAGTAAAATCCATGGATCACCACCCTCTGGGTGTGGCTTGTTGGCCAGTTTTCCACTGATCTTGCAGACCACCCATCCAGTCTGTATCCCGCCAGTTTGTCCAGGAGAAAGCTGTGGGAAACAGTGCTGAATGCTTTGCTGAAGCGCAGGTAAACAACATCCACTGCTCCCTCCAGGCCAACTGAAAGTATTACTTTGAGGTAGAAGGTGATCAGACTAGTCAGGCATGATCTATTTTTCATGTAGGCTTTTCCCCATCTCCCGTTTCATTTGGCTTGTCATAGTTTCTAGGAGGACTCTTTTGTTACTTTCCCAGGGACTGAAGTAAGACTAATGGATGGGCCTGTAGTTCCCTGGGTCTTCTTCTGGGCCCTTCTTGTTGATGGGAAGGACATTTGCCCTCTTCCAGTTGTCAAGGATATCCCCTGATCTCCATCACTTTTCAAATATTATAGATATGGCCTTGCAACAACATCACCCTCTTAACACCCTGGAGTGGATTCTGTCCTGGCCCACAGATGACTGACGTGGGTTGAGCCCTTGCCAGAGGCCACAGCCCAGCCCTTCATCCACCACTGGTTGATTGACTTCATACCTTGTCATAGCTACTGATCCTGAGATCAGCTGTGCCAGTGAAGACAGAGGCAAAGAAGGTACTGAGAACCTTACGGGCATTATCAGTAACTTGCCTCCCTGTCCTGTTTAGCAATGGGCCTACGTATGTCTTCCCTGTGCTTGCGCTCATGTATCTGAAGAACCCTTTCTTCTTGTTCTTGACATCTTTGGTCTTCCCTGTGCTTGTGCTTACTGCTCACGTATCTGAAGAACCCGTTCTTGACATCTTTGGCCAATTTCAGTTCTAGCTGATCCTCAGCCTTCCTGACTGCTGCTCTGCATGTCTCAGAAAGGTTCTTGTAGTCCTCAATGGCTATTTGGCCACCTTTCCATAGCTGCTATGCTTCTTTATTTGCTTTTAATCACACTCAAAAGCTCACTGTTAAGCCACTGTTAGGCCAGACTTCATCCTGACCTAGAAGTTTAGCCCTCCAGACTTACTAGAGTGGGCTCAGCACTATGGTAATACGAATGATTTACTAACCTGGGCTCAGTGCTATGCTAGCACTGACATGTTCTTATGATCAAACACTTTCAGGCATGTTTAGGCTCTACCAGAGGACCCCATAGCTACCCTAAGTAATACTACCCATGTATATACAACATAGAGGCCAAATAAAAAACCTCAAGAACACTGACTTATGTCCTGGAATTTCCAGATACCTGCAACGGTGTTATGCCCTTGCAGAAGTCCTTATTCCTTCTGCAGAGACGATTAATGAAGCAGGCGTCCAACCGACAGTTTGTAAGAGATTGAAATTGTAAGAAACCTGCATCAAATTTGGTTTTCCTTAAAAAAAAGGCCCTCCCCACTGCTGTGTCAATCTCAAGCTACTCTGGTGCAAAAAAGTCCCACCCCAAATATATGATAAAATCTTACCCTAAATTTATATTTTGTACTACGCCTCAAATTCTTCACTGTGTAGGTAAGATCGTCACCATCGTATTTTGGCTTGAAACCGTATCCCTGCAGAATTAAACAGGATCACTTGAAACATTTGCAGACCAGACCACGTAACGTATTTCAGGCAAATAAATCACTGTTTCAGACTGTAATTGTTACGCTCCTCTGACAAAGTAATAAGCCCACCTTCACCATGTGAACACAACATACTTTTTTGGGAAAGGGGAAATTAATTAACAATTCTCCAATCAGAAGAGGAGAAAGGAACAGTAAAGAAAAACATACACAGTGTCAACAGAAATTACACCTGATGCTTTCAAAGGGTAGAACAGGGCTCATTTAAAGGCTGAAATGACATCTCCAGGGACCACGATGCAATTACTTTGATCCAGCTCTTAGAAGGTTATTCACAAAGTCACAAAGTTAAAAGCAATTTAAAAGTTTTCTGCAGGATTGGGGCTTAATAACACTAATAATGATTACTGTCACAATAAAAAGGAGAAAGCTATGTGGCTTGGTCACAGCAATGACAAGTCATTAGCTTAATTTCAGAAAATCCAGGTCCTTGTAGAATACTCTAGCAGCAGTAATCACTGTTACGCTTAATACAATGACATATCAAACACACACATTACAGCCTCTTTTCCTTATTGAGAGCAAGTATTCTCAACTTACGGAATTCTCATCTTCCATCTCTAATATATACGAGATTCCTTCATCTGATGGTGTTCCTGAGGGTTTTGTCCATTGTAGGGATAACCAAGTAACTCCAGCATTGATCAGCAAAGGACTCGCTGGTGTGGTTGGGGCAGTGCCTGAGGTATGATACAGGACTTCTTCACTAAACCCACTGTTTAAAACAGACAGCATGTAAACTAACTAGACAGAGTAATTAGTATCTAAAAACCGTAATTCTTAGTAAACACGGCTATGACGGTTTCTTGGACACGTGCACAACTGGAAATTGCAAGCTGGTACATGCAGACAACTTAACCTGCCCATCAGTAGCACAACATCTGCACAAGATTAACATGTTCATAACTGAAAAGTTCTTTTGGATGATATTAATTACAAAGTTTTGCTAACCAAAACGTTTTGCTTTTTCATATGAAGTCATTATTCTAAACCAGTCGGGCTCTATTTGCAACCATGTACTAACACCATCGTGTCTTCCTTCTTCCAAATGAAAACATGAGGACATTGAAGCATATATGGCAAGACTTAAATGCTTCCCATAGATGTTTTAGGGAAGCATCTATGGGAAGTCTGGTGTACACCAGTGAATCTTCCAAAACAACTGTTAACCTTATCTGATGATGCTTAGATACACCCTGAAGTGAAAATCCAAATAAGTTACATAAGGAGACCTATTGTGAAACGGGGATGCAAAAGCCAGCGAACGGGTAGTAGGCTTGCCCAGATGGTCTGACGTGTATCCAGCTAGACTAAAAAACACCACCTGTTCTCCGCTGGCATTTGCTGCTTCTACATCAGATCTGAAGAAACATTTAGGCTTAAGAACTAGTCTATTTTTTTTTAACAATACAAAACTAATGTCAAAGATGTAATTTTAATCTAAAAGCTAGCCATTACCTCAGTGAGCATCAGGAAGCCCTGAAAACAAAATTCTCTCCATACGGCTTGAACAACAGTACCAGTTAAATATCTCGTGTGTCGGAACCTGACTTGTCTGAAAAATCTCAGTATAAAGGTACCTCAACTTCACTTTCTGTCTTACCAAACCTACATTATAACAACACACAAACTGTAAATATTTTGTCTGCTCTCAAGTATTTTTGGCCTTTGTGCTGGGTTCAGTCAGGAAAGAGTTAACCCTCTTTACGGTGGCTGCTAGGGAGCTGTTCCTGGATGCAGAGAGCAGCACTGATCAGTTCTCAGCTGGCGCTGGGCA
The DNA here is from genome assembly GCF_000690775.1 of Eurypyga helias. Classification (NCBI taxonomy): domain Eukaryota; kingdom Metazoa; phylum Chordata; class Aves; order Eurypygiformes; family Eurypygidae; genus Eurypyga; species Eurypyga helias. Next base: position 26,908 of record NW_010253424.1, read on the forward strand.
ATGCCTGCACTGAATTCAAGGTCTTTCTCCCCTTCTGATCCTGCAGCTGCGTTCCCAGCTCTCGCTGTCTCGCTACAGGCAGTGCTGGGACACACAGTTCAGGCACCTGACCCCCACTGACCAAGGGAGTATTTCATCCCATAGTACGTCATGCTGGGGGTAGAGGCGAGGAGGGGGTCCGGGAGCCATCACTCTCTCCCTCACTCTCTCTCGTTCGCTCCCGTACACTTGCTGACACTCTCCTGACTCCTGCGTTAGCTGCTTCGCTGACTCCTGTGCTGGCTCATTCGTGAGGGAGTTGGTGGGTTTGTTTAGTTTTCCCAGTCATGCTATCGCTGAGAGGGTTTGTTCAGAATCTGCTGTGGTAGTGCTCAGGCTCTGGCCCTTGGACTGCGGC
>NW_010253425.1:0-27142 GCF_000690775.1 Eurypyga helias
CCCAAACCATTCTACGATGCTATGAACATGAAACATCACAAACAACAGAAAAATGTTACTGATACAGGAAAAAAAGACTAGGGGGGCAGGAGGAATCTTTCTTGACCAAGACTTTACTTCTTCAGAATTATGGTTTGGGGTTTTTTTAAGCACTCAGAAGATGAGTAGTGAAACAGTTACACAGTTGTTCCTTTGAAGGCAGTATCTCAATTCCTGCCAAACCTGGATAAACAGTAAGGCACACATCACTGCACCACTCTTAAGTTCCATAACCAAAATTTCTCAAAACTGATGGCAGACAAATACAATAGGTCAGATGAAGGACAACCCTGACTTTGGATGTTAAGAGAAAGGATATTGCAGTTCCTTTAAGTGTGAATGAGATGCTCAGAAAAACTGAAGACCTTGACAGACAAAATATGTCAAATTAATCATTTAATTACTAGCTTTCCTTTCTGTCTTTCGGAATAATATGACGCTGCTCATCTGCCAGAGAAATATTACAGCTCCTTTTAACAGGGATGAATGCAGATGTCTCAGAATTCTCCCCAGTTAGACTCATTTACTCATTACTACTTGCCTCAGCTTTTCTACCCTAAAATAACAGTACTGTGTCAATTTACAAAAATAATGTTAGCTATTCTGAGAAGAAATTGTGGGCCTAGATTAGCAGCCAATAACACTAATATGACAGAGAACATATGAGAGTCTTCTCATTTCCTCCTCCACTCACAGCCTTACTTTCTTACCTTTCCACTGTTTTGCTTAAGCAAGCAAGTTCTTTGGCCTTATCTCCTACTCTGATCACTACAATTCCCATTTATATTAACTAATTCAGCATTTACAACCAGCAAATTGGTAAAATAAAGTATGTCTGCCACAGAAAAATGCAAGCCAACACTGAAAATAAACTCATGCGTAACACGCTTGCTTTCCCCACCCCCATGCATTCTCATTATTTTTAACAGAATAATATTCCACCAGGGAAGATTATCCTAACCTTGTTTTCTATCCACTGAGGCAGATTACAAGTGATGATGCTAAAAACACATACTCATTCACTAGTCTTCATCTCTCATTCTGAAACCTGCCATGGACAGATGGAAAAAAATAAACCCTATGCATCAAATGTATGCATTTCAACTCCAGAGGCAATCTACATTCAGTAGCTAAATACAATCCATCCAATCCAACCCCCTTGTCAGAGGGTTGGGTTTTTTTTTGGGGGGGGGGGGGGGTGTGTTTTGGTTGGGTTTGTTTTTTTGTTTTTGTTTTTGTTTTTGTTTTAAAGTGCCTTAGGAGCAAGAGTCCTGAGCAATACTTCATTTACCCTTAAGATGTCTGTTTTCAGCTGCAATTCCGTAGGTGGAGCCGAGTGCATCAGTCCCAACAAAGTGCCCATGTCATCTTCTCCACTAGGCGATAACACCAGCTGCTGGATGATCATCAAGGCATGCTGTCGGCACTGGGGATACTTTATGATGTTGTGCACACATCTCGCACCACCAAATTCCCTGAAAATACCTATTCAGGAAGGGGGGTGGGGATAAGCAAATAAGTATGAAAAATACAATCAGTAACAAATAATGACAACAAAAAAACGAGGGTGTCTATTTGCATTTCTACAGATTGAATGGCAGGGGTTTAGCCACATGGATGTTTAATGACTTACTACTATTTTTCCCCTTCTACCACAAAAAAAAGAAAAAAAACCCCAACAAACAACAACAATATTATTCTGACACTTTTCACTAAAGGGATTGAGTACAAGGATGCACATAATTTCTAAGAATTTCCTCAATAATGCTGTTACTCCCAACAGCAGTTACTCTTTTCATGCTAGAGCTCAAAGAGTCACAGGATGAAACAAAAAATATAGCGAACCCTCCATCTTTATTGAAGACTATATGCAGTTTGGGTTAAGGATAGTGTTTATATTACATTTAGTTCATGACCAAAAATATAATTAGGCTGCTTCTGGTCAAGACAAGCAAACTAGGAACACTGATTGACAAGTGTCTAGGCACAAAATCTCTAAGATTCTGCAGAATTTTCCTTGTGGCAAGACCTGTGTCAGTAGAGGTAAAGCTGAAGTAAAATAATGGTTCTCAAGCTAACTGGACACTCAGAAGAACACGTGCAATATTAAGTGAAAATTAAACAAAAATTGATTCTGAAAACATCATAAAATCCAGACTGGAATATATATGGCACATAAAATATGTGTTTAGTACAGTGTCAGCACCTAGAGTACTGCCCTACATTAATCACTGAAGATGGAAACAGAGTAGAGAAATGGACCAATGCTGCACTACCGCATCACTAGGGATCGTTTTCCTTGTGACCATAACCAAGAGAGCTGTTTAAATGACCTCATTCAGGATTAACAAACTAGTCAGTACAATCTTTATTCCCTCTAATGTACATATACAAAACTTAGTCCACTATCCACTTCCGATTTCCTGCCTCCTGCTTTCTCTGTCGTTCTCTGGGTGAGAGATGGATTTGGACAAGGCAAAAGGCGAGGCCTTCAGACCCTGGAACAGTTAAGCTGGTTGCATCCCTTTACAGGCAAAGCACATCTCCTTAGTGGTCAGGTCTCTTGTTTTCAGAGAGACTGAGGTAACATTTTATATTTTTTCCACTCTCAGGCTAGATTCTTGACTATCCAGTGACAGGTCTAGGTCTGGACCCGAATTGCTGGTTTGAAATTTGGTTATCAGTTAATGCAATATTCAGGAAACCTTATCAGAGATACTGGTTTAAGATCAGAAACTAAGCTTTGAGTGTGGTATGAAGCACTGCAAGGCTGCATAATGTCCATTTATGCCTCTCTGTGATGATTTAAAACCTCAGCTGGCCTCTGGATACAGTGCCACTGGGCACATCCCAGTCACGCTCCACATACACCAACCACAACTGCTTTGAGAAATGGTTTCTTAATACCTCGTGTACAGCTGTGTCATACTGCTGAACTTGGAGAGCTACCGATGAAATGAGGCCCTTGAACTCCCCATGAGCACTCAGAAACATCATCTGCGGTATCATCCCACAGTCCTGATGCATTTTACACTACCCTCTGTTGTTTCTCTCGTGGATACTCAGAGATTGACTCAGTATGGAGAAGTAGCAATGAGGTACTTGATGGCTGCTTCAAGCTTCCTAGGTCAGGCCAAGAACACTGTTGAACAGCGTCTTGTCACAAGTCAGGTGGATGTCACCCCACAGCGAAATCGTAATCCCTATCTCACAGGGGCAAGGCTCAGCTACCACAGACCCTGACGCTACATGGGTTCACGTAGACCAGCCCTCTAAACCAAGACTGCTTATAAAATGTAAGGTGGTTCCAGTCCTTCAGAGATGTTATCATCACATACTTACACCACCTCCTCTCATTCATCCTTAGAAATCAAACAATCCTGAGGTTTTGGGGAATGGTTTGGGGTTTTTTTTTCCCCCTAAAATATTTCTCCTTAAATGGAAGCCCCTACATGTGCCTTCATGCCACTCGTTTCTAAATCTGCCTTTTTTTTTTTTTTACACAGCAAAACTAAAGTTGAATGATGAATTTACACGTGTGTAACTGATTTATGCAATTCATCTATAATCTAAACCATTTCAGCCTTATTCATCTGCTTCTTGGTTCATCATTGAACAGATTCATCTAGTAAATCAAAGATCATGGGTTTTTTTCCTTTCCATTGACAGGAGAGGTAGCTTGGTGGACAAAACGGAAATGGCAAAGGAGACACCTCAACTTCAGCAAAGCTTCTGGCAGTGTCATCCACAGCTTTCTCATAAGCTACCCAACAAAACGGTCTAAACACAATCAAGACAGACTGTATGTGTAACTAATTGAAACAGCTTGGAGTAAGATCTGCTTCCCCATAATACCTTGTTGTTTTGACTAGGGACAAGCAACTGGGGTTTATCTCGAGTGCCATGAATAATGCCTTTCCTAGTAGAATGAAGGACTTGGTTATCTAGTACACGGACAAAGCCAAGCTGGCAGATGTAAAAGCTCAGTGGGCAGAATTAAAAAAAAAAAAAACAAAAACCCCACCAAAAAAACCCCAACACCCCACACCTCTGAAAGTGGTTTGAAACCACAAACTGAAGCATAACAGTGAACTGGCACAGACAACACTGGAGGTTACTCCAACACTAGGCCTAAATTAAAAAAAAAAAAAAATTCCCATGCAAAAGCAGAAAAGGAACAAGTTACAAGCTTTACATCAAGCCCAGGAGCTAATGTTTAAACAGTGAGTCGTCAACTAAGCTGGACAAATTTTAGGATTTTATTCTTACGCATTTGTCATAGATTATAGTTTCTCCTACTTAAATAAAACCAAAACCAAAACCAGAAGTGAGAAAACACCAGCCAGAATTGAGAAAAGGGAAAAAAAACCCTGCTGAAACAAGAATGTTTCCTGGCCTCCAAGGCCAGAAACCTCCTGGTTCCTCAGGGTGGTGTCTGTTTCCTCCCACTTGCTCACTTTCTCCTGTCTCCACTTTCTACTCTGTCTTAACAGAACAAACATAAAGGGTTTACGAACATTTATCACCCTTTCTCAATCTATTTTAAGCTCTCAGAGAGAGTTTTCACTAATAAGAGATACACATACTGTCTATTTCAATGTCAACTAAGTGTTGACTAATGAAGCATAATATAATCCTGCTTGATTTAGAGAAGGACACTCATAACAGAACTCTATTTATGCATACTGACTGGGAAAATGCCTTTAAAAATTAAAAGCCATCTTTCACTAAAGATGCAAGCATTATTAATCACATTTAAGTAGACGTGACACTCTCAACAGCAAATTACATGTCTAATTATATGCTTAAATTTTTCAAAATACAATCCATGTTACAAGCCCTGCTACAAATTATTATAGTATTGTTAGAGAGTGATGGGGTGTGGTGGTTGCTTTCCGGTAAACAACAGCTAAGAAACTTAAAAAGAAACAGTATCTTGTACTCCTTTATTTTATGAATTCTAGTTTATGCTGCCTAGTCTCTCTTCTGGAAAAACTCTGCAAGAGAAAAAGCATATTTCAGTGAGTTTGATTACCTGCCTGAAGATAGGAAGTCAAGACTACTTTGCTTTCAGGCATGATTTTCTGAGTTGCTTTTTTTAATAAACGTTTTGACAGCAGTCTCTCTACTTACCTGCATTTGTGTTTGATCCTTGTAGTAGTACTGTCAAGGTCTCCATAACCAATAAAGCCAGCTGTTTTTGGTCCTCAAATGAACTGTTTCTTGAATCCCCTAAAAAATAATTTCAGAAGCCAAAGTCATAATAAACCCCATAGTTTTCTAAACCACTTCTTGATACTTTTCACCAGCACTTTTATTTTCTTTGCTTCTGCAGGGGACATGCAGCCTAACCATATTCCAAAGCAAATTAAGATTTAGTCTAAACTTGCATTCCTGGAAAAGCTTAACTATGAATCAATTGAAAAGTTAATTTGTAAAGACAAGAATTTGAACAGAAGCTTTTGAGCACTGTGAGCTCAATGGCTGACACTGCAGCTGTATGTGTAGTTTCATATCCCCAACTGTTGTCCCTTGAAGCTACAGAACCATAACACAATTGAAGATTCAACTGGATTTGTTCCTATTCAGTACTTGAAAAGAGAAATTCCACACAAAAGCACAAAACTACATTCACATAATTACAGTAAATGTGCTGATGATTCAAGAGGTGTAACAGACAAACCTACACTGCAAGTGGCATCTTAAACAGAATAACACTCCAGAATAAAACATTTTAAATGACTAATAAGAAGCAAGCCACAACACAAGGGCACATGCACCCTAGTAGCACCCTAACAAGACTACAGCTTGGTCCATTTGTTTACAGGAACGTGAGAATTTTTGTGTTTTTCAACGGTGTTGCTGTCAACAAAGCTTTCTAACTCTAATCAGCTGCTACCAGTCACTAATGAAGCTTTAGAAACAAGTCCAGGTGAACATCGAACAATTATGATTAATAAATGTGTCACCCATGTACACTAAAATCAACTGCAGTTTGAATAAAGCATGCAAGAAAAAAATCCTGCGTGTATGTATGCACATACAGCACTTGGCAGCACCTGCTTTGCAGGCTAAGCAGCTATGCAGCTAATCTCTGAGATGCTCAGTTCTGGAGATAACTAATTTTTAAAATTTTTTTAGAAATACTCTTAGAAAAATGCAGACCCAACTTATAAACAAGTCTGCAAACTTGAATACATACTCCTATTCAGAGCTCAGATATGCACTCTATAGTATTTTTTCAAAGCTGGGGCTAAACAGAATGAAATGCACAAGTACCTTTTGTGACGAATGAGTACAGACACTATGTAACGCTCCTTCACTTGCTGTTCTCATGTTAAGTAACAAATATTAAACAAATACATCAGGAAAAAACCCCAACATTTAAAATGGAAAATATGACCTCCTAGTATTTTGAATTCATACAGCATCTTTCATTAAAGCTTGCCTCAAGCTTCTTGCAGGATTTTAAGAGAGAAGCAATTCCTATGAGCTTTTAAGATGGCACATCATGTCCCTGAACTCAGCCCTTGAGATACATGTTCAGGCTCCCTCTCCTCCTCTTAAGTGCTAGCCTCCACAATTCCCAGCCAAAAAAAAAGAGACAAGTATTAGTAAAATGGAAGAGCACACACTACCTTGATCATTCAGTGCCTGCGTGGGATCTTTCAGAAGGGCTGCATATTTATGAAGAAGATTTACCATCACCTCCAGAAGTCCCACTTCCCTGAAGACATCCTTAAAGATGTAGTCATGACGGGTGAACTTAAGGAGTGTCTTCATGGCAATGATGCTACACTGAAAAGAAGTGCTGGATTTTAAAAGGATGCTCACACTGATCAGTTCTTTACAGGGTATGTAATTCAAGCTGAAGACAACAAATTCCAGCATCTCAAAGTATTTGGTCTGCACATCTGGAAGTTTAGGAATTTTCTCTGCAAACTGAGATAATGTGTGCTGCGATTCCAAAATGAAGTAGTTGGCATTGTCCGCCACATAAATATTTGTGATGGCATCAAGGATGATTTGTGCTAGATAGTTGGTTTTTGCTCTCAAAAATGCATTCTGGAGGACTGAAAATGCTTGAATATTCCTGACACTGTGACCTAAATCAAGAAACAAAGTGGGATGGGAGGAAAAAGGAAAGAGAAAAGTTCTTAATCATCATAAACAATGACTACACTTAATAAAGATCTATGCATTTAATAAGCATGAATAAAATAACAGTATGTGTCACGCATATGAAAAAATTTTATTAAAACTGACTCTTCAAAAGAGCTCCTGCACAATCACTTACATTGGAAATCCTGCAATCTACTGATCATTACAGTGGCATCTTCATCTCTGAAAGTAAGTGTATACATAAGCAGCTAAATGAAAGATCATTCCTTTAAAAACAGGTAAGTAAGCTGATCTGTTGTTAAAACATGCAGCAGAATTCAGTTCTAGAGACAAAGCAAAGCCTGCCTGTCACCCTCCCAGACCATAAGTAAATCCATTACAGCCACAGTGATGTGTTCTGTATTCCATAATGGAGAATGCAACTCTATCCTCTGCAAGTATTTGGCAGGCTAAGTTTAGAATAACAGCCATCTGTGTCCCCTCACTCAACAAAGCAATAAGCAATGACAAATCCTTGTCAGCCGGATTCAAAGCTGGACAACATGCATGGTCTCCAAATTATCCTCTTGCTACTGCTCTTTGCCAATTGCCTTCAAGGAGAGAGCTACGTGTAGCGGAATTCCACAGGGCAGCGCAAGGCTGGCAGTTGCCTTCCTTCTATAGAGAGGCTGCTCTTGCTTAGGTCTGGATTAACAGGCATGCATGACCATACCAGTAATGCAAGGTGGCACAGGGCTGGCTTTGGGAATCAGCCCTGGGAATAAGAAATCTTTGTCAGGGTCCAGTACTGTTAACGATTAGGGAATTAAAAGGGAAAGCGTTGTAAAGTATAACATAGCTACAATATTAGCACACAAATACCACATCTCTTTAAAAGCTCAGTCAAATTTCTTCTTATAACCACCTTCAAGTTGAATAAAATCTCATTTATTGAGCCAAAGAATGCTCCATTTATGAGTGCTCCCTGTGGCCCCCAGAATTTTCTGTGGGCAGGTATTATTCTACTAAAAAGATGCCGCAAGCCAACTTTTTTAACTTCTACAGAAAAAGGAGAAATCACAATGGACAAACCCCATGATACACAAAACAACTAATGGTTGAAAGAATTTTTAAAATAAGCAATCAAAAATGAGAATTTGAAACGTGTCCTAAAAAAAGCGTTTAGGATGCTCTAACAACAAAATCTTACTTTCAAACAAGCTATAAGCAAACTGTTAACTTGATTAAAAAAACCCTTTCATAAACAAAGAATCCTGATTTATTACATATGCTCTGTGGAATGCTACTCTTCGTTGTTTATAAACCAAGTTGTTCAATTTAAAAGTAAATTCAATTATCTTCATGGGTAGCCTCACTGCCTTCCCTGCCAATATTTCTCCAAAAAGCAACAGGAAGCTTCCTTGAAAACTAACAAGCAATAATTTCACATACTGAAGAATATTAACACTACATTGTAAGTCACACTGATTTGTTTCTAAAAGGACATTTTTTACATGCTTTCTTTACAATGAAGGTTGTTGAAAAGGGAATTCAGAGCTTATTAAATGTGACAAACAGAAGTAGTGACAGATACAACTATTTATGTTCTAATTTAGTATCAACAGTTGTTCCAGGCAATCAAGCAGATTAATAAATTATCATTGATCATTACAAGGACACCTGAAGAAGCCAAATCTTAACCAGCCGTTAAGAGTTCAAGAACTACAAGGATTTAAATAGAAGCAATTAAGAAAATGAGCTAATATGGTCTTCATAAAAAGACAGCTTGCCAACGTAAGGAAGAAGCAGGTAAAAGGAACTGAGAGATGTCATGACGAATACCAGAAAACTAAGTAATTCCTTTGGAGATTGCAATAGGCCATGGCTCTCTTATGTTATTGTATCAGATTAGCTTCAGCAAAAATTAGTATGTTATTATCAAAACACGGAGATATTAAGCTCTGAGTGTGGCTATCACCTTCTTTCTCTATTTAGTACAAAGGGAAAACAATTCTCATGAACAATGAACTCTGAATACCAGAGAAAGGAAGTGATTGTCCAAGGAACCCAAATATACAAGGAGACACAGTGGAAGTAAATCCATTAGCCTACAAATCTAGAAATGTAATTCTATCACAAAAAATTTCCAAATATCCCTGATAGTACTAATCCCATTAAAAGTCCAACTAACAAACTACCTCCACGGTCACTATTAAATTCTAGACTCCTTACATGACATACAAGACTTACCTGAATTTTAAGTTTATACACAGGATGTGAAAAATAAGTTTATTTTTATAAAACACTTTTTCCTCCTCAGACTTCCTCAACTTTACCTCCGTATCATAATTGACTGTGGTTGGAAGCACACCACATATTTCACCATCCTAAATACTGGTGACGTAACAGCAGATTTCAGCTCACAAGTTACACTTGACTAAGCTGACAAAAGCTAACAGAAAGCAAATCTGGCTCAAGAACAAAACAAAAAATCCAACTAGCACACCAGCCTTTCACATCAGTTTAGTAAGAGCAGCATCAAACACCATAAATCAAATCAGTGCATCTCTCCATTATGATAATCTCCTAAAACGTCTACACACTGTCAGCTTTGCAGTCAGAGATGTTTGAGTCAGCCTCCAGTCCTCAAATACAAAAGCCCTACACTTTCCTCTTTGAAGAAGAAAATAGAAGCTTTGAGACCAACAGGACTAAGTATTTGTAATGCAATATTAGTAAAAGAACCTGGACTCAATTGCAAATGGTTTGTGTAGTGTACAGCTTCTCTGTATTTTGCTGTTTACACCTAAAAAAAAAAAAATCCCCAAAAAAACCCCAAACCCAAAACAAACCAAAAAAACAAACAGAGGGAGAAAAATAAAGCAGACTTACCTTTGCCTGCAGGTTGTGGGACTGCAAATCCAGGTAGTAGGAAAGGTACTCCAGTGGTAACACCAGCTGGCTTTAACTCATTGACACCGTATGTTGTTAAGGAAGTTATCAAATTAACCAAGTCCTTCAAAGCATCCTTAGATTCAGCCTCTTTTGCCTGTTCTAACCTAAGGAAAATACAATAGATCCAAGTTAGCAGCACTAGTTCACTTCAACTCAAATCACTTTGGTAAGATATCTCTTCCATTTCACTCCATAAATTTAGAAACCACACTTTTACTGCCCTGTTCCTGCAAGTATTTTACATGTTCTCTGGTCATATTTCATAGCATTAAGTAGTCAAACATTACTGGATTTATGAGAGCATACATTTATTTGTTATAGAAATTCACCTCATAAATCTTTCCTTGAACTCAACAGTCTGCTAAAAAGCAGCACAGACATGAAAATTACTTTTAAAATCCTCTTACAAAGATGAAGCTGTTACACAGGAAAATACCTAGATAGTCTGTCATTAAATAAATCCATAATGACTTGTTAGATCGTATCTGTCACTTTGAGAGTTAATATTTTATGCTAATGAAACACCACCTTGATAGAAGCCTAACACTTTAAAGCACACAATGAAGCATCTTCACTAGAACTACAGACCCTTACCTTCGAACACAAGAGGTTGGAAATGCTAACATCCCATTCCAACCCACCAGCACCAGAATTTCCCACCAGCAACACGCCATCACACCAAACCCAAAAAACTGACTCCAAACCATAGAACAATCCTCATTTTCCTTCTACTTCACCAAAAATTAAACCACATTCAATTATTTACTAACTCTATAGTCTCTCTAGATCTCAGGAGACAGCTGGGGACCACAATCTCTCATTCACTCATGCAATGTGAGCTATGTTTTTCCTCCTGCTGACAAGTGACTGTGGAAACCTTTAGAAGCAGCTCATCCTGCATCCTCCATCTCCTTCTCAGTCAGACGTGGCTGAACCTCAGAGCCACAGGGAAGGCTCCTGTGAGAAGCTTCGATTGGTAACTGATGAAATTGATTTTTCTTTCCCAAATTGAGGCTGTTTTGCCTGTGACCATAACTGGTGAGTGATCCCTCTCGACCCATGAATCTTTCCTTGTATTTTCTCCTCCACAGCCCCTAGGGGAGGAGTGACTGAGCTGGTCTTTTGTTGCTGGCTGGGCCTAAACCAAGACAAGCTGAACAAGTCTCAGTAGGTTTGAGCCAAAACATGTCCAAGGAGAATAAATTACTCCTGTGCATCACTAAACGATACATAGGATTGTCCACAATAATAGTTTTTTGAAAGAGATTACGTTTGATTTGAAGATCAGATAAATTAAAACTTGTAAGAAACAGCATGAGAGATGACCATCAAAATGTTTTGAACCATCTTCCATCTCCTCTACAACAACCAAATTGCTAACAAATACACCACACGTTGGCGTACTCTGTTCACCTTATCTCAGGCATTTCTACAGGAGTCTTAGCAAGTTTTCTAAAGCAACCCAGGGAAGAAGTGAGGATAATGCACTCCCACACTTTTAACCTTTACTGCTGTCAACCGAAGAACCCAGGTACTTTCTTTTTCAATCAGACACGCAAGCCTCTAGTCTTCCTGTACTGTCAGGGATCCCCCAGTTCTTGATGTAAAGGATGAGCAAGCTCAAGAGGAGAGTTTGTCTGCCACACTTGATGTACAGAGGATTGCTTTTGTACCTGAACGTGAAATTGCTAATGACAATGTGTTCCCCTCCACCTAACATTGGCTGACAGTTTCTGGAAAACAGCTGAGTTTGAACTACAATGCTTTGAACAAAATATGTTAGTAAATAAACATAGCATATTCAAAAGCACCATTTATACTACAAGAACAATAACAATTCCTTAGCAGGTGTTTTCATTTTTGTCGCAAAGAAGATTGTTTATGAAAGATTTTAACAGTGGTTAAGAATTTCAAATGCCATGTCTATGTCTGGCATCCATTTAAAACAAACAAAAAACCAAAACCATACTATCCAGCAGAAATTTTAGTTTAAATATTCAGGTGCCAAAACCTAGCATCGTAGCACCCAGAATAGATAGCTTGAAAGAGGGAGATAACATTAACACTTCTCATTAATGGCCATTACAGCACTCTTTCTAAACATCCTTGACTGAGTACACTTCATAAGGTGTAGACTCATGGACAGCATGGCCCAGTTTCTGTCTTGGATTTGTAAATACATATATTTCAAGAGCTAAGCACGTTTCTTCAGAACTTGATATCCAAACAAAGCAACAGACTGACAACAGATTTTACACAAACAATGCAGCAGATACTAATTTGCTGACCAAGAAAGAAAAGAAAGAAAAGAATTAAGTTTCATTCATGGAAAGAAATAATATCATGGATAGATCACACATCCAAGTTTTGTTTGAGCAGGCATTTTCATTACCGTATTTTGTGATGCATTAGCAGGTTAGCAGTGCCTTTAATAAAAATTACGAATTAAAAAAAAAAAAAAAAAAACCACACACACACATATACACATATATATATATACACACTGTTTCCTTAGTAACGTGAGAGTTCTTTCCAGTGCTCTGGTATTAGAGCTTCTGTATAAAAATGTCTCTTCAATATTAAGTAGCACATCTCCAATACTAAGTAGCATGCACCAAATTTACATATGTGTTTTTTCACTACAATACTACATTAAATCAAAACAAAATAATGTCAACCAAACCCAAAAATCACTAGTTACAGAATATTCAGAAAATAAAATTTTGACTAAATTTTTACTACCAGTTGGTTTTAAGCAACTGCTTTCTTAGGGCATACAGAAACATTCAGTAATAAACTAGTACTGACGAATAAAAAGTTAAACTATGCAGTTTCAGAAATGAAGAGAAGCACATAATCTCATGTTTTCATCCCATTATCTTCATTCTATAATAACCTACAATCCCTTATTTGTTCAAACCTACTCTTATTAAGAAATCTTTTCCAAAAACCTCACAGGCATCTGTCTGCATTCCTTCAAGCACTTTTGCGTACCTGAGGAGGAGGTCACAGAGGAAGTTGTATCCTTGCCATATCCTAAAATCATCCAACAACGTTTGGGATACATCACTGGAGTCTTTGAGGAAACAAGAAAGTCCAGCAAACATCTCAACTATTTCTAGGGGAGAAAGGTCATCAGACTGCTGCATGTTCTGAACGCACGTGGACAAACATTCCTTTTCTGAAAAGAATCACAATTAAGAAATTTAGGATTTACTGACATTCATGATGACAAGAAGCATAACTAGTACAAGAATCATGGCAATACGGTAACTTATTTAACTATCTCTTATCACATAACATTTAAAACGAGTAAGATTCTCAAGTGGCTTTGGATCTGAACCCTAACCTCTTTTTGCCAAGTCCTTCCTCCCTTTTATAATTTTACTGCTGCAAGGAGGAGACTATATAGACAAATGTTGATTTTTACCCCAAAAATTTGACTGGATAATTCAGCAGAATAAAAAGACAAATATGGCAACTGTAAATAATTCTAAAACATCTTTTTTTCTTTTAATACACAAAGTTATACAAAGCACTGACTTAAAATGTTGCTGATGTTAGGTAATACCCTACATATAACACTTTACACCATGTCTTCTTACTGCTACTCTGGTCAGCATTTCTTTGGCTGGCATATTTGCTTGCCCGACAAATCTGGATCAAAGAGCGACAGCTTGTCTCGTTCTGCATACCTCCCATACCCCATCAGTTCTCTGGTCAGTTGCAAAAAGCTTTCCCAATAGTCAGGTTTTAGGTGGCACTCCTGTTTTAAAGATGCTCCTCCCTTCAATTATCTGCTATTTTAGCTTTGCAGCATGTGCCAGACAAGTGCAGACCTTTCTAGCTAGACTGATATTTCCCACAGACCAAATCAAAGCACAAGATAGTGAAAGAATGTTCCTTTGCATATGATAAAGTGTCTTAAATTTATTCTTGAATACAAGATGAGTATCTTGACAGAGGTTTTTATGTCTTAAGTCAGGTTCTTTTTTTTTTTTTTTTTTTAAAATCAACAAGCAAGAGGGCATGCTGACTGGTTGTCTTTTTAAGATTTTATTTCACTTTTTCAAGAACCTAGAATATCTTTTGATGTGCCACCCTCATTTCTTTGTGGATCAAGCCCATAGAGAAGCAATGATGGTAGTAGCTGCAATATGCCAAACGACAGTCAAAACTCGGTTATTTTCTTTGTTGCACTTCATAACGTTTTCACATATACACATGCACCTTCTACAGTCATCAAAAACCCATCAGAAGACTTACAGAGGCAGGAAAAATACCTATCACCTTTCAAGTCCTATCTGAAAATACTTAACTGGTGACTATTCTGTGCTTCCAAGCAATACTGCACACTCACATCTTTCTGACTGGAATTGGAAACACATTGGAAAAACACAGACTGAAATTTTCTGTGAAGTATGTTGGAGCAGGGTGACATATTTCATAAACTGCCAAAATGGTTTTGTGAAGCTTTGTAACTACTTTCTTTCCAGTGTGTGAGGAAACTGTGGTTTGGTGTGGGGTTTTTTTTTCCAGTAGGTGTACACTGCTAAGGGTGTTAGTTCACTTCAACAGTCACTCCAATTTAAAAACCACAAATGTTTCTATGTGGACCTACTGCTTAAAAGTCCTAAATATAATAATAGAAACATATTCTATGAAATTCCCTACCTCAAATCCTACATACCTAAACACCCATGTGGTTTTAAATTAATGCAGCATGAGTATTTTATATTTAAAGCTGCTCCTGGGCAGCTAATATCCTCTCCAACACTGGTTTTCATCTTGCTTTGCTTTCAAATTCTTTGTCATGAACCAGCTTGGCAGCTGCCCTTGCTAAACAAACCATGACCTGTCCCTAGTAAAAATACATGATGAATAAAGTGCTTCTTATGTTAGCTACCAAAATCTGTAACCAGCTTCAAACAGGCTACATTTTCCATGCCTGAAACAGTCAGGATGTTGTTTGCCTCAAAAAAGGACAGGAGACAAAATGGAACGATTCTGGCTGCTTCAGTCATTCAGTGCCTCACAGGCTGGATAAAGCCCATGAGATTATTTTATTCTGGTCTTAAGGATGCACAAAACCTGCAATCTGTAAGCAGTATGGCAATGTGAGGAAGACAAGGGATGGGCAGAAGAAATGCAGGCTGGCTGAATGGTTAGCCATCTAGTCAGCCAGCCGACAGGGAAAACACAGGGGCTGCAAACCCATCCAGCTGCTGTTTGCCAAAAGGTCCACACCAGGTTGTGACACAGGCTCTAGGACAGGCAACATATAAGCTTCCTAGGAGCACAGGTTCAAAGAGAACATCCACCTGGGCAGAGGCTTGGGTCTCAGCCAAGCAAAGGGACATTTCCCTGCACCAGGCCCTAGGGACAGTGTCCATGGGTTGGGAACCCCACAGGAGGAAGCCATCTGGCTGTTCCAACATGCCATCAATAAGCACTTGGAGGTTTGCGCTCAAGCTTTTTCTATGCCCATATGCTGTGCTCCCTTGAGGATTTCCCAGTGCCTGTATTTCCCAGGTTTTGCTGTTAAGAGGGTATGCCAGCCCCTGATCCCCTAGATAATGGAGAGTACATTGCAAATCAGCTGTGGTTACAACGGTCTGGCCCAGCCCTCTTCCTGCAAAAGCAAGGTATCTTGGAGAAAGAACCTTCTCCCAGTGTACCCAAATTAGCTCTCCCTGGTTTGCGTAACACGCCAGTATTTACTACATGGGCTTCTAATAGCTCAGGCTGCGTCAGCAGAACACATGGAGCTGGTTCCTCTTCCTGCGGCTTCCTCAGATGTCTCTACACTTTTACTGCCAGCTAATGTGGTACCCAAACAAGCAGCTGTGAACAGGACACTGCTAGCTTGCCTCATGCTTCTGCAAGAAGCTGCTGCTGCTTTAAGACAGAAACAACTAAATCCCATTAAGAATTAATGCTCGCAGCAGAAGTGACAAACCTATACATCTCCCCAGTGACTGTTGTTCTATACAGGCAGTTACTGAAGTTGCTGAAAGCCTTTCCTTTTGGTTAGCATACATTCTACATCTGAACATGAGGGGAAATTCCATTCTCCAATGTTAACTTGAAATATGGATGAGGCAGACTTAGCTACAAATACACCTCTCACTGTACAAGTGGTCTGAAATTCTACCTGGAAGTGCTTGTGTGTCAAAAACAAACAAACAAACAACGACCCAGCCTCTAAGCTTTCCTTGATCTATTATTTTCATTCCTATTTCCTAACTAAGAAAACTGTGAAAACACAACTGGGAAAAAAAAAACCAAACTGTAAATAATATTGGATGAAGACACATACCATGAATGTATTTCACTACATTGACACTAAGGCCATGACGCGATATGGTCATTAGTACTTCCCCTGCGCTCTTCCTCCAAGGTAGGTTATAGGGAGGGCACCATGAGGTTATTGCACTGAAAAGAAGCTGGAGATCATCTTTTTGAGCCAGTTCTTCTGCCGGGGACACAAAACTGCACAATTTCACTAGGATCTGAAACAGTAAGCCATTAAACATCCAGCATTAATACCATGATCATTGCTATTTTTGTCCAGACTTAGTAAAAGGCAAAACATTCTTCCATTTAGCATAAACATTAAAAAAAGGCAATGTGCTGTTTTCCCTTTGCATGTTGTTTCTGTAATTCGACTCGAAGACAAGGTTATTCAACACATGGGCATTTCGAGTCCCAGTTCAGTTTAAAATGACTAGCAAAAGATTAGCAGCAGAGTTTAAATCTCCTAGGCTGACACACCATACTTGTATGGATACCAGGTTGTTCCATTCTTGGGGAACCGGTTCGTTACCTAGCTCACAGGTCTAAATGCTGCAGTAGGGCAGGGGCTCTGCGAAGCAAACTGTTACAGCCTAATACAGGACAAAGGCTATCGATGTGTCGTCAGTAGAGCAGCACCCATACCCTCCTGGCCAAATGAAAACAGCCAAAATAATATGGCAGGAAAGGATAAAACTACACTGTAGACCTACCTGGATGACCGACTCCTGTTACCTGAATTTCCAGGTTACCTTAAACAAAACAAAAGGCAGCCACACAATCAAAGTTACTACATAGCACTCCCTTTTCTCCATGTTTTCAGGAGGACATCTGATGTCCATTTTGTGTCTTGTACAGGAAAAGCGGAGGCTCCTTCTCAGAAAACTGGAGGAAGAATTTGCAAGGATACCTGCATCTGGAGGAGATTTGGAAACTATCGAAACCTCACCCATTCCAGCCAGCTCATTTGAGAGCACCACTTTACGGCCCTTGAAGATGGACAGAAAAGAGCTGAGCTGTAGTATGTTGGGGAGACTATGTGGTAACATGGTTCATTTATTAACTCTGCTGACTGAAACACAGCCAAGCATTTTCTGAAAGACAGCTCACAGCACACCATGATTTCTGCTTTGGAAGACAGCTTGTAGTACTAAAACAGAAAAAAAAAAAAAACCAGGAAAAAAGAAAGCAAATGGGTATGTTCTCATATAGCTGCTGTTATGGGCAGACACTGTGGCTAGTAATTGTGGGAATAAAGCTCTTGTCTTTATTTCTGTAGTTCAGGCACATTATACTTACTAATCTTAACACTGCCTTCCAATCCCTGAAGGATGTGATTGCTGAAAGACCTCTATGGTTTTGCATGTGTGGCTACAATGACCCTACATAGTGATGCATCCAATTTGCACAGGGGAACTGGTAGTATAATCATCGACCCCTTTCTAACAATAACTGTCAGCTCCTTCTAAAAGTGTCATCAGGCAAACAATATGGGAATTCTTTGCAAGATCTCCAACTGAAACTTCAGAGAGCAGGAGCATGTCAGATTAAGTCCCTGGTGTCTCTGGGAAATCTAGGGGATAATTTTAATAGTAACTGGAAGCTCAGATGGTTTATTCCCATATTTAAACAACTCATTTCCATACTGATGGTTTATTTCCATAATTAACCAGAAAATAGCATATGCTTAATTAATTCATAGACCGTTATCAACACCAATGGATTTTACTATGTTTATTTTAATCAGTTACGGCCAAAGACATCAAAAACTAGGACCAATTATGTTAAAACAGACTAATAGTCAACATATTGCTCCTTTTAAGAAGCTGCACAGAAGAGTTGCATGCATTTGTGTGGAAGAGATACTTGCCAAGGACAAAAAACACAGGGGAGTAGAAATTTAACCTCAAGTGTTAAATTTCAGAAAAACCCATCTTACGATGAGCCATCAGTTTGTGAAAAATCAAGGAAGAGCAAAACCTAGTTCAAACGAAAAGTTTCTGGACTTCTCTCACATGAAGTATTCTCATTCCTCTTGCAAATCCCATGAACTATTTTACCTTTCTTACCTGTACAAAGACTTTCTGTAGTAGCGCGCGGCGCTCTGCGAGAGGTAGTTCGTTCTGTGCTCCTCCAACTACCTCAGGCACATGTGGAAGGTCAAAAAACAGATATAGACATTTAACAAGTGTGGAAGGCACTGACATTGTAGTCATGCAGTCCACAGTTTTCTGGGGAAAAATAAAACAGAGCAAGGAAACAGTTCAGCATATTACTATATTCACAAAGTCACGCTCCTGTAATGCGGCTGACTCAAATACTGGTTTTTCTCTCTCACATCTGGTGCGGTGTCCATGTGGCAGTACAGATGCACACATCTATTCTTGAATGCCTATCTAAACACTAACCTTAAAAATAGGATCATCATTTATTTATATGGTAACAGAATCTAATACCCACAGGTCAGAGCAGCCACTGCACAGGAGAGAAACAAAAACTAAGTCTCCGCCAACAGAAGCGTACAAGTTAATTGCAAAACCTTCAGCCAAGCCCTCATTAGCTATCTATTCTTCGCAGCAGTAGAAATGGGAGTGGGAGGAGGACTATTCAGTTTATGTGCTCACTTGGCAAGAAGGCATAAGCAAGCGTAAGGAGCAAGGTAGTAGAAAACATGAAAGCATCAGTGGGAAGGAAAGAAATTGAGGGGGAGGCTGGTGACATACTAAACACAGATAAGATGATGCGTTGAATTACGAAGGCAGATCAGAGCAGAAAGAACAAATCACGTCCAGTACATTGCCAGAGATCGGATCTCTGATGGAGGGCATCACCAAAATCAGAGGCAGTAAAGATTCATGGTATCACCCACTCATCACTGCTGCTGGCTTCACTTTGTGCAACTGCTGCTGCCCGTTCAGGGTAGCTCAAGTTCAGAGTCTGAGTTACTTAGGTGTGTATGTCACATGCATCTCACAGGGCACTAAGCAGCAGCATACAAGAGAAGCCTTTGGGGAACAATAAAAATTGCATGCATAATTCAAGAAAACACTAGAAATTAAAGTTCCAAACCGATTATTTTTTTTAGGCAACTGAAACTACAAGGAGCTAAAGCAGAAGTTCTGTGGCAGTATAACAGAAAAAGGATCTGAACACAGAAAGCAGGAGAGTTACAACACCTTTTAGTGTGTGTTCACACAGCTCATTATTTTATCGCTTTTGTCTCTCCCACCCCATAATTTAGTTTCAGCCTTGTTGTTTAAAACTAACCTGTCCTGATGAAGCTAGTAAATTGATTGTGGTGAGCAGCATCCAACCTCTGCTTGCTTCTTCACTTTGATTGACCTCCAGAAACTGGACTATGGCACGACTCGCAGCCTCTGTAGGGGAGCAGTAAAAAAAATGCAGTAAGATTTCAATCTGATAGTCTGCAGAAGTGAACATGTTCTCTCAACAGTCCCGTGCGCTGAGCATGAATTCACCTCTCCAGCACTGCATGAAACAAGGACTAGACTTAAGTCTACACTCTCCAGACACACATTCCAGCCTTCCACACATGCTTAGCTTTGACACTAAGACTGCAAAAAGGTACATTTTTAGGTCATGCATCATATTTTAAACCAGCAGACAGATTTCAGTAACATGCAGCATCTTTTGTTTGATTAATTTGTCTTTATCAAATACAACATACTCCTTTCCAGAGACATGAAGTCACCATCACTTAGTGGTCTCAGTGGGAAAAGCTGATATTCAGTTTCTGAAAAAATCACTGCACTGAAACAACAGTACAGAGGATAATGGGAAAGGACTGGCGGAAAGGAGAGGTGCAGAAAGACAAAAGGAATAAAACCCAGGAAAAATAGTAAAGTTACAACTGTAGCCAGCAATTACCACATCCCCATCCTACATTTTTTTTGCTCAGAAAGGTTCGACCAGATGATCTCTAAGGTCCCTTTCAACCTGGCATTTCATGATTCTATTATTTTTTTTTAAAAATGAAAAAGCTAACAACTGATGGATAATTCTTATGATACGGGAACCACTTCTGAGATCAGATGCTATTCTGTATCAGTCAGAGCCAAAGGTAAATATTCAGCCTAGTAAACAAGTTATCAGCCTCTATAAATAAATCAACAGAAAATGCAATCCTATTTCACTTCTGTCTAAACACACACTTATGTTAAGAAATCTATAATGCCAGTCATGACGACTGTCCATTACCCTAAAGGGAAATCTAAAACCATTTTTCATTAATCATCAATCATCTTCAGTGCTTTTAGTGTCAACTAGAACAGAAAAGGAAGGCACATAATATTGCTTAAAAAAGGAATTACGAAGGACTTAATAACAAAGGAATAAATCGGTAACTGAAGAAAAATCCAATTTTAATCTTGGTTTGTTCACTTCATCTGCTGTCAAGATTCCCTAGCACATATTTGTGAAGGTTTGTTGTAAACACGTTTTACATGGCAAAGTACTTATCAAACTTCTATCATTGAATACACTGGAAAAATAATTTTCTAGAGCACCAGACTGTAAATGAGCTGGACTAGTAAACCCACGAAGCAGATAATCCTTGAAGAAGAAAATGGTTGTTTGCTTTACACTGCTAACATTAACTTTTCCCACCATACAGAGCCAAAGCCATCAGCCACTACATGTACTGGTGAATCAACACAACAAAATTCAAGGTGTAAAGAAACGCTTATCAACAGGAGGACAGCTGATAAATGAAGAGAAGTCACTACCCGCCTCTGCACAATGCTCATTAGACAATGTGTGGAATACTGTGTCCAGTTTCAGTCTGAACACAATACAGGGACACCATCATCCACAGGAGGCCAGCCAAGGGCCACCAAGGTGCCTGGGGGCTGGAGCACCAACCCTGTGAGGAGAAGCTGAGGAACCAGGGCTTGCTCAGCCAGGAGAGGAGACAGCCCCAGGGGCATGGAATAGCAATCCCAGTGCCCATGGTGGGCAGAACTATCTGACTTCACAGCACTGTATGGCTGGAGAGGGAGAGATAACAGGCTTAAATTGAAAGAGGTTGACTGCATATAAGAAGAAACTCCCCCCCCACTCCAGGATAGAGGTGCACTGAAAAGGAGCCCAGAGAGGCTGTGTTCTCTTCCACCTTGGATGTTTTCAAGACACAACAGGATCAAGCCCTTCATAACCAGGTCCCATCTGACAGCTGGTCCATCTGTGAGCAGGAGGTCAGACAAGAGACCTCTCTTACTCTACTATTTTTTCTCATATGAAAAATAGTCCTTTTAATGTCTCAGTCAGGGGTTTCACCCACACTGGTATCAGTTTCATTCTCTTCCAGTGAAAAAGAGGATGTATATTCCCCTAAAGCCCAGAAACCCTTTTACAGTCCTAATCCTAAACAAAAGAAGGACAGACAGACAGATTTAAGGTAAAAATCCAGATTTGGTTCATTTTTGCAATG
This sequence comes from Eurypyga helias, assembly GCF_000690775.1. Lineage (NCBI taxonomy): Eukaryota > Metazoa > Chordata > Aves > Eurypygiformes > Eurypygidae > Eurypyga > Eurypyga helias. Next base: position 21,839 of record NW_010253425.1, read on the forward strand.
GTTATTTTCCCATGTTTTTAGTTTGCAGCCTTATTCCCATAACAGGTTTTTGTACAAACCACTGACTTTTCAAATTCTGGTGCTGAGGTAGGTGGAGGCACCTACCATATTCCTGCATGAGACTGACCAAGACAAGACAAAGCTTGAAATACCAAGGTGGAAGATAAGGCACGTTTTAAAACTCTCACAAATGTAGACATGGAGCAACTTCCCAGCATGCTGACCTGAAGCATCTGGTGGGCACTTTGTCTTCCAAAACCATCAGTTCAAAACATTGGCTGGATGGTTGGGGGTGTGAGTAGACCAACACAGCAAGCACAAGGGCCATGCCACAGCCATCGTTCCTACACCAGATGCACAGGCAAAATGCCAGAATTCCTGGCAAAAGCCCCTTTCCTAAATTCTGAGTGTCAGGCGTGTCTAAAGCACAATGACTGCGCCCCACCAGCCCAGGTTAGGTGTGACGTAGTAGGTCTGTTCTCTTTCTATTTGACCACAGAGAGCGCTAGGCGGTCAGCCTCTGACTGTAAGCAGGTACAACTGGTACCAAACAGGGTGTGGACAGTCTATTTTGGGCATAGTCTCCAAAAGCTGCCTGTGGAACAGGGGCTCTTTTAGTCATCTTTGAAAGAGATACTCAGGGGTTAAGTATATGCTTCTGAAAAAGTTGTCATGCTGCTGGCATCCTAAATGGCTAGCAGTTGAACACTATAAATAGCAGTTTCAAAACTGTCAGTCTTAATTAAGCACTACCTAAAACACAGACAGCATTTTAAGTGCAGGAAGAAGTTCTCCTGTCATCTGCTGTGAGCAAATTTGATAGCACTATCATTTAAGATTAATTTCTATCATCAGCACTAGTCAATTTATTTCTTGTACCTTTTCCTTGGTTTTGAAGTGCTCAAGTCATCTTTTTTAATACAACATCCTCTATGTGCCCCACCCAGATGTCCTTAGCCCTTCAACTCCTGCAGAACAAACCAGGAAATCTAAAATTGGGATATGCTAGCTAGTAAAAACAGCAGAAGAGCAAAGAGAAAAAAACTATAAAATCATATGTAAGCATACATATCTTGACAAACAAGCATGTACACCCAAGTATGACCATCATTATGTAGTTACATGGTTAATACACAGTAGTCAAATTTTTCAGCGTGGATTCAGTATATATGGGATATAGGCTTGGTAGAATAAAACACCATAAGTTTCATACGTAAGAGATGACATGGTTGCTTTGCGTCCTGGACTTCAGAAAAGCAGCAGATGGAAAGCCATGGATTTAGACCCATTCAGATTGCTAGTGGAAAGGAAGCAACGATATTGCCTATAGCTATAGCACTAAGGACAAATTCAGTGTACGAAGGTTTTTCTTAGATGTTCTATACCATAAACAGCATAGAACAGCATCATCAGACTTTTGTATAGCTTATTCTTACCCTAGAGTGGAATATTAGAGAAAAATTATCTGTGCCTATGCCAAAGGAGGCGGAGGAGGTATGGGTGGGTGTGTCGGGGGGGTGGTGGGGAGCATGTTGAAGTCAGGGACCCCTTTCTGAACCTGCAAGAAGTCTCTACTACTTCTCACAGGGAATGCCTGGAAACAGAGTCAGATACCTAGAGTTAAAGAACATTAATCATTCCAACTGCCCAGATAATACAAGAGAATATTAACCCACAAAAACGGGATGGCAAAAAATCTTCCATCAATCATCACGAACAGTGCAGTGCTGTTGTCACAAGCTGCAGATATGAAGTGGCTGCTGCCTTTGCAGTGTGCATAAATGGAGGGCTGCTCATCCAAAGATAAACAACTCAGTTGTGCCAGCACTTAACTTCACTAAGCCAGCTGATAAAAAATGAGCTTTCTAGGATCTTTTGGAGGGGCACTATATTGCACTACATTTGTCCTGCATAATATCTAGTAAAAAAACTAAAAAATAAATTGAAGGATAACCAAAAATAAAAGGTATAGCAGTCAGAACTAACTCTGACGAGTAGCTGATAGGCCACTGTTTCCCTTTCAGAGCAATGTCAATACACTTAAAACAGAACCACCTTGTAAAGCAAAATCACCTACAGGATGCAGAAAAAAATATATACAGTATGAAAAAAACCAAGACACATGTAGTCACACCTTGTCAGATCATTTCCAACACAGTCTCTTCTCAACAGAAGGAAAGTTAACTAACATACTAAAAAAGTCTGAAAGCAGCCCCAAAGTTCACTTATCTTAGCAAGAAAGACCCTCAACTCTTCAAAGAGAAGCAGACACTACAAGTAACACAATTGGGAAAACTTCAGACTTCATTATGGGAGGGGCCCAAAAGGCCACTTATCTGTAGAAGATAAGAAGCTCCCTTCAACAACCATCAGTAACGTACCCAAAATGCGAGATGCTCTTGAACAAACAACACTAACTCTTATGTATTTAAGACAAACATAAAACTAGTTCTGCTGATGTGATAGAAGTACACTGCAATAAAAATGAAAAATAAAAGCAGAGTTTACAGATCAATTGAATTTTAAAAAGAACAAAATACAGGCAGGCATTGTCAGAGGCCAAATACAAACCACGGATGTGGTTAAACCTTATGATAATGAATGTTTATCAATCTGGTTCCCAAAGTGGTCTGAAGCCAAGATAATGATAGTCTTTCACCAGACCTGTTAGAGAAATGCCTGAAGAGGTTAAAAGCATTTTCACTGGTGAAACAGTGAGTAAACCAGTGAAATTAAGAAAAAGAAAGGGGAGGCAAGGTGGTTGAGAAACACACACCCCCCCTCCACCCCAAAAAAAACCTCAAACCCAAACCAACCAACCCATTCACAGGTTATAAACGTAATGGAAACTGTTGTTTCTGGAGGTAGGAGGGATTAGCTGAAAAGTCTAGGGGTATGGTAAAAATAAATCTAGCATTAAATAGTAAATACTGGGACAAATACATAGGGAGAACACTGCACACAATCATTAAAAAAAACCCCACACAACACACACAAAGCCAAAACTTTTGAAAATTACCTTAAAAGATGTTTAAAAAGTTCATCACAGGGCTGCAACCATTCTGCTTTCTCATTCTTCAATTTTCTACCCTTCTGCACAAGTTTCACAGATTGTCCCCATAACCACTTATATTCTGACTAGGGAAGGACCTTCCAGGTTGCAGGACTGTCCATCACTAAGGGAATCATTCTGAACCTTCCTGCAATAACCAACCAAGGGTTTATATACCATAGAATGGTTTAGGTTGGAAGGGACCTTAGAGATCACCTAGTTCCAACCCCCCTGCCATGGGCAGGGACACCTTCCACTATCCTAATGCATTAAATAATGGGAGCTGTTAGTGTATCATTTGAGGCACTTGAGAGGCAGACAACATAAGACTGAATTAGAAACCAATTTTAGTAAACATGGAATAACCACTACAAGGTACCAAACCACAAGTCTGCACACCTCCAACCACTGAAAAGCGAGCAGCTGTTGAGAGCGAAACAGAAAGCGGTACTCCTTTTCTTGCGGTCTGTCTGTTAGTGACCGCAGTCAGGAACCCACCGCTTGGTTATCTCGGTTCACAGTTTGATCCAGGAGGACAGCTTTATGCACTCATCTTAAAATTTGCAATGTGAAATTGCTCAGCAGTTGGGATTTCCTATGTACAAGATACAGGTACTCACTGAAATTATAAACCAAAAGGTCCAAAGCTATTCAGCTCATGGCACCTGTGTTACAGAGAGAGCAGCTCTCCCACCTACCTGAACAGCAGCCACCTCCACACAGGACTTGGGGGACCACACCCCATTGTGCATCAGCTTGGCCAGACACCTTGAAACAGCACACAAATCCCACTCTCCGTACCAGAGGGACCACCTGAACTAACCTCCCCTGTCATAGGCCTAACTTTGCATTGGATCTAAATTATGTTGATGTGCCAAACAATCTGGGACATGCTGTTGGAACATTTGCAAAAATCACAGAGGAACCAATTGAATCCAGGGTATGTCTTTTCAAAAATATATGAAATAAGTGTTGCTTCCCCTCCAGTATCAGTAGCCAAAGTAGCCATTAGTAGCTACATTTATTCTACCAAGATTCGAGCTGTCCCTGTCCCTTAAGACAACTATCTTTTTCAGCCCTGAGACAGATACACTTGCTCCCAAAAGAAAGGTCCATTTCAGAATGGAGACTATGCTAGAGATAGATGTCTGAACATATATTTTAGCAGAGTACTACAACAATTTTTTGATCAGACACAAAGTTAGATTCATTTGTGGAAAATCTGGCAGCTAAAAGTCTCAAGTATATAGAGCTATCTCAACCATGACCCAACCATCTTCTAAAACAGGGAAGGTACCCCAGGGCCATGGAAAACTTGCATTAACCCTCACAGATAAGGTGACTGTCTTACCTGCAAATTATCACTGCTGTGCAGCAAAGCCTTAAACGTAAAAGATAATTTAACTGAATTTTAACTGCTTTGTTTTTCTTACTCCAAGGTTACAACCATGCTAGAGAACAAGACAGCTGAAACTGTAGCTGAACACGTAACTACTATGACAATGTTCAGAGACTACCTAAGAGAGGGTGCTGGCACAGTTACTACTGAATCACAGAACACTCTTCTGAGAAAACTACTACAGTCTGCCAAGAATAACTGAGATAGGCCTCTACAATGGCAGGCATTACTCACATAGCTATTAGCATAAATATTCAAAGGTCTGATAAAAAAAAAAAATTGCACTGTGCTCTATTATGAGATGGAGTAGGGAAAAACCCACCAACAAACAACCCAAAAAAACCCCAACCCCACACACATACATATCCAGCACACCAACAGGTAGTTTTTAATCATACCACATTCCCAACTGTAAAATACTGCCAAGGCATTTTGCTGTAGAGAGCAAACAACTTTTTGTAAAATTTCTTCCCCTAGATAACTATCTAAAGTTGACTTTTGATAAGCCCGTGTGGAAAGCTTGTCTCTAAAACAAGATCAGCAATGTTGTTGACTTATACAGAGCACTCCACACCATCAGGAATTTGCACTCGCCTATTATCAGAGACATTCCCTGCACATAGTAGTCACTGAAGTTTTTCACTTTTAAAAACATGCTAGAAGTTATAATTACTTGTTAATAGCTGTTAAGATATGCTGTGTCTTTTTGTTTGGTACACACGAAGTTGTTTAAAAAAAAAATGCAAGAGCCTTCACAATCCTTAGTCACAATATTATGTCTTTAACATTAAGCACATTCTGAATAGCCAATATTTCTCCACAGCCCCCCCACCCCCCCCCCCCACACAACAAC